>NW_027194742.1:0-140445 GCF_032444005.1 Ranitomeya imitator
TTTATGCATTGGTAAAAGCACTATGATGAAAAGTGTGATATGTTTTCAGGTATCTCCTATACTAATAGAGCCACATGCTCACCGGTTTGCCACATGATGTAGGCCTATGGACTGAACAAGAAACCACCAAAAATTTTAACCAGTCATCGTTCTCACAACACTGAGGACCAGTCATTCGAAATGACTTCTCCATGCATTTTATGCATTGGTAAAAGCAATATGATGAAAAGTGTGATATGTTTTCAGGTATCTCCTATACTAATAGAGCCACATGCTCACCGGTTTGCCACATGATGTAGGCCTATGGACTGAACAAGAAACCACCAAAAATTTTAACCAGTCATCGTTCTCACAACACTGAGGACCAGTCATTCGAAATGACTTCTCCATGCATTTTATGCATTGGTAAAAGCACTATGATGAAAAGTGTGATATGTTTTCAGGTATCTCCTATACTAATAGAGCCACATGCTCACCGGTTTGCCACATGATGTAGGCCTATGGACTGAACAAGAAACCACCAAAAATTTTAACCAGTCATCGTTCTCACAACACTGAGGACCAGTCATTCGAAATGACTTCTCCATGCATTTTATGCATTGGTAAAAGCACTATGATGAAAAGTGTGATATGTTTTCAGGTATCTCCTATACTAATAGAGCCACATGCTCACCGGTTTGCCACATGATGTAGGCCTATGGACTGAACAAGAAACCACCAAAAATTTTAACCAGTCATCGTTCTCACAACACTGAGGACCAGTCATTCGAAATGACTTCTCCATGCATTTTATGCATTGGTAAAAGCACTATGATGAAAAGTGTGATATGTTTTCAGGTATCTCCTATACTAATAGAGCCACATGCTCACCGGTTTGCCACATGATGTAGGCCTATGGACTGAACAAGAAACCACCAAAAATTTTAACCAGTCATCGTTCTCACAACACTGAGGACCAGTCATTCGAAATGACTTCTCCATGCATTTTATGCATTGGTAAAAGCACTATGATGAAAAGTGTGATATGTTTTCAGGTATCTCCTATACTAATAGAGCCACATGCTCACCGGTTTGCCACATGATGTAGGCCTATGGACTGAACAAGAAACCACCAAAAATTTTAACCAGTCATCGTTCTCACAACACTGAGGACCAGTCATTCGAAATGACTTCTCCATGCATTTTATGCATTGGTAAAAGCACTATGATGAAAAGTGTGATATGTTTTCAGGTATCTCCTATACTAATATAGTAACATAGTAACATAGTAACATAGTTAGTAAGGCCGAAAAAAGACATTTGTCCATCCAGTTCAGCCTATATTCCATCATAATAAATACCCAGATCTACGTCCTTCTACAGAACCTAATAATTGTATGATACAATATTGTTCTGCTCCAGGAAGACATCCAGGCCTCTCTTGAACCCCTCGACTGAGTTCGCCATCACCACCTCCTCAGGCAAGCAATTCCAGATTCTCACTGCCCTAACAGTAAAGAATCCTCTTCTATGTTGGTGGAAAAACCTTCTCTCCTCCAGACGCAAAGAATGCCCCCTTGTGCCCGTCACCTTCCTTGGTATAAACAGATCCTCAGCGAGATATTTGTATTGTCCCCTTATATACTTATACATGGTTATTAGATCGCCCCTCAGTCGTCTTTTTTCTAGACTAAATAATCCTAATTTCGCTAATCTATCTGGGTATTGTAGTTCTCCCATCCCCTTTATTAATTTTGTTGCCCTCCTTTGCACTCTCTCTCTAATAGAGCCACATGCTCACCGGTTTGCCACATGATGTAGGCCTATGGACTGAACAAGAAACCACCAAAAATTTTAACCAGTCATCGTTCTCACAACACTGAGGACCAGTCATTCGAAATGACTTCTCCATGCATTTTATGCATTGGTAAAAGCAATATGATGAAAAGTGTGATATGTTTTCAGGTATCTCCTATACTAATAGAGCCACATGCTCACCGGTTTGCCACATGATGTAGGCCTATGGACTGAACAAGAAACCACCAAAATTTTTAACCAGTCATCGTTCTCACAACACTGAGGACCAGTCATTCGAAATGACTTCTCCATGCATTTTATGCATTGGTAAAAGCACTATGATGAAAAGTGTGATATGTTTTCAGGTATCTCCTATACTAATAGAGCCACATGCTCACCGGTTTGCCACATGATGTAGGCCTATGGACTGAACAAGAAACCACCAAAAATTTTAACCAGTCATCGTTCTCACAACACTGAGGACCAGTCATTCGAAATGACTTCTCCATGCATTTTATGCATTGGTAAAAGCACTATGATGAAAAGTGTGATATGTTTTCAGGTATCTCCTATACTAATAGAGCCACATGCTCACCGGTTTGCCACATGATGTAGGCCTATGGACTGAACAAGAAACCACCAAAAATTTTAACCAGTCATCATTCTCACAACACTGAGGACCAGTGATTCGAAATGACTTCTCCATGCATTTTATGCATTGGTAAAAGCACTATGATGAAAAGTGTGATATGTTTTCAGGTATCTCCTATACTAATAGAGCCACATGCTCACCGGTTTGCCACATGATGTAGGCCTATGGACTGAACAAGAAACCACCAAAAATTTTAACCAGTCATCGTTCTCACAACACTGAGGACCAGTCATTCGAAATGACTTCTCCATGCATTTTATGCATTGGTAAAAGCACTATGATGAAAAGTGTGATATGTTTTCAGGTATCTCCTATACTAATAGAGCCACATGCTCACCGGTTTGCCACATGATGTAGGCCTATGGACTGAACAAAAAACCACCAAAAATTTTAACCAGTCATCGTTCTCACAACACTGAGGACCAGTCATTCGAAATGACTTCTCCATGCATTTTATGCATTGGTAAAAGCACTATGATGAAAAGTGTGATATGTTTTCAGGTATCTCCTATACTAATAGAGCCACATGCTCACCGGTTTGCCACATGATGTAGGCCTATGGACTGAACAAGAAACCACCAAAAATTTTAACCAGTCATCGTTCTCACAACACTGAGGACCAGTCATTCGAAATGACTTCTCCATGCATTTTATGCATTGGTAAAAGCACTATGATGAAAAGTGTGATATGTTTTCAGGTATCTCCTATACTAATAGAGCCACATGCTCACCGGTTTGCCACATGATGTAGGCCTATGGACTGAACAAGAAACCACCAAAAATTTTAACCAGTCATCGTTCTCACAACACTGAGGACCAGTCATTCGAAATGACTTCTCCATGCATTTTATGCATTGGTAAAAGCACTATGATGAAAAGTGTGATATGTTTTCAGGTATCTCCTATACTAATAGAGCCACATGCTCACCGGTTTGCCACATGATGTAGGCCTATGGACTGAACAAGAAACCACCAAAAATTTTAACCAGTCATCGTTCTCACAACACTGAGGACCAGTCATTCGAAATGACTTCTCCATGCATTTTATGCATTGGTAAAAGCACTATGATGAAAAGTGTGATATGTTTTCAGGTATCTCCTATACTAATAGAGCCACATGCTCACCGGTTTGCCACATGATGTAGGCCTATGGACTGAACAAGAAACCACCAAAAATTTTAACCAGTCATCGTTCTCACAACACTGAGGACCAGTCATTCGAAATGACTTCTCCATGCATTTTATGCATTGGTAAAAGCACTATGATGAAAAGTGTGATATGTTTTCAGGTATCTCCTATACTAATAGAGCCACATGCTCACCGGTTTGCCACATGATGTAGGCCTATGGACTGAACAAGAAACCACCAGAAATTTTAACCAGTCATCGTTCTCACAACACTGAGGACCAGTCATTCGAAATGACTTCTCCATGCATTTTATGCATTGGTAAAAGCACTATGATGAAAAGTGTGATATGTTTTCAGGTATCTCCTATACTAATAGAGCCACATGCTCACCGGTTTGCCACATGATGTAGGCCTATGGACTGAACAAGAAACCACCAAAAATTTTAACCAGTCATCGTTCTCACAACACTGAGGACCAGTCATTCGAAATGACTTCTCCATGCATTTTATGCATTGGTAAAAGCACTATGATGAAAAGTGTGATATGTTTTCAGGTATCTCCTATACTAATAGAGCCACATGCTCACCGGTTTGCCACATGATGTAGGCCTATGGACTGAACAAGAAACCACCAAAAATTTTAACCAGTCATCGTTCTCACAACACTGAGGACCAGTCATTCGAAATGACTTCTCCATGCATTTTATGCATTGGTAAAAGCACTATGATGAAAAGTGTGATATGTTTTCAGGTATCTCCTATACTAATAGAGCCACATGCTCACCGGTTTGCCACATGATGTAGGCCTATGGACTGAACAAGAAACCACCAAAAATTTTAACCAGTCATCGTTCCCACAACACTGAGGACCAGTCATTCGAAATGACTTCTCCATGCATTTTATGCATTGGTAAAAGCACTATGATGAAAAGTGTGATATGTTTTCAGGTATCTCCTATACTAATAGAGCCACATGCTCACCGGTTTGCCACATGATGTAGGCCTATGGACTGAACAAGAAACCACCAAAAATTTTAACCAGTCATCGTTCTCACAACACTGAGGACCAGTCATTCGAAATGACTTCTCCATGCATTTTATGCATTGGTAAAAGCACTATGATGAAAAGTGTGATATGTTTTCAGGTATCTCCTATACTAATAGAGCCACATGCTCACCGGTTTGCCACATGATGTAGGCCTATGGACTGAACAAGAAACCACCAAAAATTTTAACCAGTCATCGTTCTCACAACACTGAGGACCAGTCATTCGAAATGACTTCTCCATGCATTTTATGCATTGGTAAAAGCACTATGATGAAAAGTGTGATATGTTTTCAGGTATCTCCTATACTAATAGAGCCACATGCTCACCGGTTTGCCACATGATGTAGGCCTATGGACTGAACAAGAAACCACCAAAAATTTTAACCAGTCATCATTCTCACAACACTGAGGACCAGTCATTCGAAATGACTTCTCCATGCATTTTATGCATTGGTAAAAGCACTATGATGAAAAGTGTGATATGTTTTCTGGTATCTCCTATACTAATAGAGCCACATGCTCACCGGTTTGCCACATGATGTAGGCCTATGGACTGAACAAGAAACCACCAAAAATTTTAACCAGTCATCGTTCTCACAACACTGAGGACCAGTCATTCGAAATGACTTCTCCATGCATTTTATGCATTGGTAAAAGCACTATGATGAAAAGTGTGATATGTTTTCAGGTATCTCCTATACTAATAGAGCCACATGCTCACCGGTTTGCCACATGATGTAGGCCTATGGACTGAACAAGAAACCACCAAAAATTTTAACCAGTCATCGTTCTCACAACACTGAGGACCAGTCATTCGAAATGACTTCTCCATGCATTTTATGCATTGGTAAAAGCAATATGATGAAAAGTGTGATATGTTTTCAGGTATCTCCTATACTAATAGAGCCACATGCTCACCGGTTTGCCACATGATGTAGGCCTATGGACTGAACAAGAAACCACCAAAAATTTTAACCAGTCATCGTTCTCACAACACTGAGGACCAGTCATTCGAAATGACTTCTCCATGCATTTTATGCATTGGTAAAAGCACTATGATGAAAAGTGTGATATGTTTTCAGGTATCTCCTATACTAATAGAGCCACATGCTCACCGGTTTGCCACATGATGTAGGCCTATGGACTGAACAAGAAACCACCAAAAATTTTAACCAGTCATCGTTCTCACAACACTGAGGACCAGTCATTCGAAATGACTTCTCCATGCATTTTATGCATTGGTAAAAGCACTATGATGAAAAGTGTGATATGTTTTCAGGTATCTCCTATACTAATAGAGCCACATGCTCACCGGTTTGCCACATGATGTAGGCCTATGGACTGAACAAGAAACCACCAAAAATTTTAACCAGTCATCGTTCTCACAACACTGAGGACCAGTCATTCGAAATGACTTCTCCATGCATTTTATGCATTGGTAAAAGCACTATGATTAAAAGTGTGATATGTTTTCAGGTATCTCCTATACTAATAGAGCCACATGCTCACCGGTTTGCCACATGATTTAGGCCTATGGACTGAACAAGAAACCACCAAAAATTTTAACCAGTCATCGTTCTCACAACACTGAGGACCAGTCATTCGAAATGACTTCTGCATGCATTTTATGCATTGGTAAAAGCACTATGATGAAAAGTGTGATATGTTTTCAGGTATCTCCTATACTAATAGAGCCACATGCTCACCGGTTTGCCACATGATGTAGGCCTATGGACTGAACAAGAAACCACCAAAAATTTTAACCAGTCATCGTTCTCACAACACTGAGGACCAGTCATTCGAAATGACTTCTCCATGCATTTTATGCATTGGTAAAAGCACTATGATGAAAAGTGTGATATGTTTTCAGGTATCTCCTATACTAATAGAGCCACATGCTCACCGGTTTGCCACATGATGTAGGCCTATGGACTGAACAAGAAACCACCAAAAATTTTAACCAGTCATCGTTCTCACAACACTGAGGACCAGTCATTCGAAATGACTTCTCCATGCATTTTATGCATTGGTAAAAGCACTATGATGAAAAGTGTGATATGTTTTCAGGTATCTCCTATACTAATAGAGCCACATGCTCACCGGTTTGCCACATGATGTAGGCCTATGGACTGAACAAGAAACCACCAAAAATTTTAACCAGTCATCGTTCTCACAACACTGAGGACCAGTCATTCGAAATGACTTCTCCATGCATTTTATGCATTGGTAAAAGCACTATGATGAAAAGTGTGATATGTTTTCAGGTATCTCCTATACTAATATAGTAACATAGTAACATAGTAACATAGTTAGTAAGGCCGAAAAAAGACATTTGTCCATCCAGTTCAGCCTATATTCCATCATAATAAATACCCAGATCTACGTCCTTCTACAGAACCTAATAATTGTATGATACAATATTGTTCTGCTCCAGGAAGACATCCAGGCCTCTCTTGAACCCCTCGACTGAGTTCGCCATCACCACCTCCTCAGGCAAGCAATTCCAGATTCTCACTGCCCTAACAGTAAAGAATCCTCTTCTATGTTGGTGGAAAAACCTTCTCTCCTCCAGACGCAAAGAATGCCCCCTTGTGCCCGTCACCTTCCTTGGTATAAACAGATCCTCAGCGAGATATTTGTATTGTCCCCTTATATACTTATACATGGTTATTAGATCGCCCCTCAGTCGTCTTTTTTCTAGACTAAATAATCCTAATTTCGCTAATCTATCTGGGTATTGTAGTTCTCCCATCCCCTTTATTAATTTTGTTGCCCTCCTTTGTACTCTCTCTCTAATAGAGCCACATGCTCACCGGTTTGCCACATGATGTAGGCCTATGGACTGAACAAGAAACCACCAAAAATTTTAACCAGTCATCGTTCTCACAACACTGAGGACCAGTCATTCGAAATGACTTCTCCATGCATTTTATGCATTGGTAAAAGCAATATGATGAAAAGTGTGATATGTTTTCAGGTATCTCCTATACTAATAGAGCCACATGCTCACCGGTTTGCCACATGATGTAGGCCTATGGACTGAACAAGAAACCACCAAAAATTTTAACCAGTCATCGTTCTCACAACACTGAGGACCAGTCATTCGAAATGACTTCTCCATGCATTTTATGCATTGGTAAAAGCACTATGATGAAAAGTGTGATATGTTTTCAGGTATCTCCTATACTAATAGAGCCACATGCTCACCGGTTTGCCACATGATGTAGGCCTATGGACTGAACAAGAAACCACCAAAAATTTTAACCAGTCATCGTTCTCACAACACTGAGGACCAGTCATTCGAAATGACTTCTCCATGCATTTTATGCATTGGTAAAAGCACTATGATGAAAAGTGTGATATGTTTTCAGGTATCTCCTATACTAATAGAGCCACATGCTCACCGGTTTGCCACATGATGTAGGCCTATGGACTGAACAAGAAACCACCAAAAATTTTAACCAGTCATCGTTCTCACAACACTGAGGACCAGTCATTCGAAATGACTTCTCCATGCATTTTATGCATTGGTAAAAGCACTATGATGAAAAGTGTGATATGTTTTCAGGTATCTCCTATACTAATAGAGCCACATGCTCACCGGTTTGCCACATGATGTAGGCCTATGAACTGAACAAGAAACCACCAAAAATTTTAACCAGTCATCGTTCTCACAACACTGAGGACCAGTCATTCGAAATGACTTCTCCATGCATTTTATGCATTGGTAAAAGCACTATGATGAAAAGTGTGATATGTTTTCAGGTATCTCCTATACTAATAGAGCCACATGCTCACCGGTTTGCCACATGATGTAGGCCTATGGACTGAACAAGAAACCACCAAAAATTTTAACCAGTCATCGTTCTCACAACACTGAGGACCAGTAATTCGAAATGACTTCTGCATGCATTTTATGCATTGGTAAAAGCACTATGATGAAAAGTGTGATATGTTTTCAGGTATCTCCTATACTAATAGAGCCACATGCTCACCGGTTTGCCACATGATGTAGGCCTATGGACTGAACAAGAAACCACCAAAAATTTTAACCAGTCATCATTCTCACAACACTGAGGACCAGTAATTCGAAATGACTTCTCCATGCATTTTATGCATTGGTAAAAGCACTATGATGAAAAGTGTGATATGTTTTCAGGTATCTCCTATACTAATAGAGCCACATGCTCACCGGTTTGCCACATGATGTAGGCCTATGGACTGAACAAGAAACCACCAGAAATTTTAACCAGTCATCGTTCTCACAACACTGAGGACCAGTCATTCGAAATGACTTCTCCATGCATTTTATGCATTGGTAAAAGCACTATGATGAAAAGTGTGATATGTTTTCAGGTATCTCCTATACTAATAGAGCCACATGCTCACCGGTTTGCCACATGATGTAGGCCTATGGACTGAACAAGAAACCACCAAAAATTTTAACCAGTCATCGTTCTCACAACACTGAGGACCAGTCATTCGAAATGACTTCTCCATGCATTTTATGCATTGGTAAAAGCACTATGATGAAAAGTGTGATATGTTTTCAGGTATCTCCTATACTAATAGAGCCACATGCTCACCGGTTTGCCACATGATGTAGGCCTATGGACTGAACAAGAAACCACCAAAAATTTTAACCAGTCATCGTTCTCACAACACTGAGGACCAGTAATTCGAAATGACTTCTGCATGCATTTTATGCATTGGTAAAAGCACTATGATGAAAAGTGTGATATGTTTTCAGGTATCTCCTATACTAATAGAGCCACATGCTCACCGGTTTGCCACATGATGTAGGCCTATGGACTGAACAAGAAACCACCAAAAATTTTAACCAGTCATCGTTCTCACAACACTGAGGACCAGTAATTCGAAATGACTTCTCCATGCATTTTATGCATTGGTAAAAGCACTATGATGAAAAGTGTGATATGTTTTCAGGTATCTCCTATACTAATAGAGCCACATGCTCACCGGTTTGCCACATGATGTAGGCCTATGGACTGAACAAGAAACCACCAAAAATTTTAACCAGTCATCGTTCTCACAACACTGAGGACCAGTCATTCGAAATGACTTCTCCATGCATTTTATGCATTGGTAAAAGCACTATGATGAAAAGTGTGATATGTTTTCAGGTATCTCCTATACTAATAGAGCCACATGCTCACCGGTTTGCCACATGATGTAGGCCTATGGACTGAACAAGAAACCACCAAAAATTTTAACCAGTCATCGTTCTCACAACACTGAGGACCAGTCATTCGAAATGACTTCTCCATGCATTTTATGCATTGGTAAAAGCACTATGATGAAAAGTGTGATATGTTTTCAGGTATCTCCTATACTAATAGAGCCACATGCTCACCGGTTTGCCACATGATGTAGGCCTATGGACTGAACAAGAAACCACCAAAAATTTTAACCAGTCATCGTTCTCACAACACTGAGGACCAGTCATTCGAAATGACTTCTCCATGCATTTTATGCATTGGTAAAAGCACTATGATGAAAAGTGTGATATGTTTTCAGGTATCTCCTATACTAATAGAGCCACATGCTCAACGGTTTGCCACATGATGTAGGCCTCTGGACTGAACAAGAAACCACCAAAAATTTTAACCAGTCATCGTTCTCACAACACTGAGGACCAGTCATTCGAAATGACTTCTCCATGCATTTTATCGATTGGTAAAAGCACTATGATGAAAAGTGTGATATGTTTTCAGGTATCTCCTATACTAATAGAGCCACATGCTCACCGGTTTGCCACATGATGTAGGCCTATGGACTGAACAAGAAACCACCAAAAATTTTAACCAGTCATCGTTCTCACAACACTGAGGACCAGTCATTCGAAATGACTTCTCCATGCATTTTATGCATTGGTAAAAGCACTATGATGAAAAGTGTGATATGTTTTCAGGTATCTCCTATACTAATAGAGCCATATGCTCACCGGTTTGCCACATGATGTAGGCCTATGGACTGAACAAGAAACCACCAAAAATTTTAACCAGTCATCGTTCTCACAACACTGAGGACCAGTCATTCGAAATGACTTCTCCATGCATTTTATGCATTGGTAAAAGCACTATGATGAAAAGTGTGATATGTTTTCAGGTATCTCCTATACTAATAGAGCCACATGCTCACCGGTTTGCCACATGATGTAGGCCTATGGACTGAACAAGAAACCACCAAAAATTTTAACCAGTCATCATTCTCACAACACTGAGGACCAGTCATTCGAAATGACTTCTCCATGCATTTTATGCATTGGTAAAAGCACTATGATGAAAAGTGTGATATGTTTTCTGGTATCTCCTATACTAATAGAGCCACATGCTCACCGGTTTGCCACATGATGTAGGCCTATGGACTGAACAAGAAACCACCAAAAATTTTAACCAGTCATCGTTCTCACAACACTGAGGACCAGTCATTCGAAATGACTTCTCCATGCATTTTATGCATTGGTAAAAGCACTATGATGAAAAGTGTGATATGTTTTCAGGTATCTCCTATACTAATAGAGCCACATGCTCACCGGTTTGCCACATGATGTATGCCTATGGCCTGAACAAGAAACCACCAAAAATTTTAACCAGTCATCGTTCTCACAACACTGAGGACCAGTCATTCGAAATGACTTCTCCATGCATTTTATGCATTGGTAAAAGCAATATGATGAAAAGTGTGATATGTTTTCAGGTATCTCCTATACTAATAGAGCCACATGCTCACCGGTTTGCCACATGATGTAGGCCTATGGACTGAACAAGAAACCACCAAAAATTTTAACCAGTCATCGTTCTCACAACACTGAGGACCAGTCATTCGAAATGACTTCTCCATGCATTTTATGCATTGGTAAAAGCACTATGATGAAAAGTGTGATATGTTTTCAGGTATCTCCTATACTAATAGAGCCACATGCTCACCGGTTTGCCACATGATGTAGGCCTATGGACTGAACAAGAAACCACCAAAAATTTTAACCAGTCATCGTTCTCACAACACTGAGGACCAGTCATTCGATATGACCTCTCCATGCATTTTATGCATTGGTAAAAGCACTATGATGAAAAGTGTGATATGTTTTCAGGTATCTCCTATACTAATAGAGCCACATGCTCACCGGTTTGCCACATGATGTAGGCCTATGGACTGAACAAGAAACCACCAAAAATTTTAACCAGTCATCGTTCTCACAACACTGAGGACCAGTAATTCGAAATGACTTCTGCATGCATTTTATGCATTGGTAAAAGCACTATGATGAAAAGTGTGATATGTTTTCAGGTATCTCCTATACTAATAGAGCCACATGCTCACCGGTTTGCCACATGATGTAGGCCTATGGACTGAACAAGAAACCACCAAAAATTTTAACCAGTCATCGTTCTCACAACACTGAGGACCAGTCATTCGAAATGACTTCTCCATGCATTTTATTCATTGGTAAAAGCACTATGATGAAAAGTGTGATATGTTTTCAGGTATCTCCTATACTAATAGAGCCACATGCTCACCGGTTTGCCACATGATGTAGGCCTATGGACTGAACAAGAAACAACCAAAAATTTTAACCAGTCATCGTTCTCACAACACTGAGGACCAGTCATTCGAAATGACTTCTCCATGCATTTTATGCATTGGTAAAAGCACTATGATGAAAAGTGTGATATGTTTTCAGGTATCTCCTATACTAATAGAGCCACATGCTCACCGGTTTGCCACATGATGTAGGCCTATGGACTGAACAAGAAACCACCAAAAATTTTAACCAGTCATCGTTCTCACAACACTGAGGACCAGTCATTCGAAATGACTTCTCCATGCATTTTATGCATTGGTAAAAGCAATATGATGAAAAGTGTGATATGTTTTCAGGTATCTCCTATACTAATAGAGCCACATGCTCACCGGTTTGCCACATGATGTAGGCCTATGGACTGAACAAGAAACCACCAAAAATTTTAACCAGTCATCGTTCTCACAACACTGAGGACCAGTAATTCGAAATGACTTCTGCATGCATTTTATGCATTGGTAAAAGCACTATGATGAAAAGTGTGATATGTTTTCAGGTATCTCCTATACTAATAGAGCCACATGCTCACCGGTTTGCCACATGATGTAGGCCTATGGACTGAACAAGAAACCACCAAAAATTTTAACCAGTCATCGTTCTCACAACACTGAGGACCAGTCATTCGAAATGACTTCTCCATGCATTTTATGCATTGGTAAAAGCACTATGATGAAAAGTGTGATATGTTTTCAGGTATCTCCTATACTAATAGAGCCACATGCTCACCGGTTTGCCACATGATGTAGGCCTATGGACTGAACAAGAAACCACCAAAAATTTTAACCAGTCATCGTTCTCACAACACTGAGGACCAGTCATTCGAAATGACTTCTCCATGCATTTTATGCATTGGTAAAAGCACTATGATGAAAAGTGTGATATGTTTTCAGGTATCTCCCTATACTAATAGAGCCACATGCTCACCGGTTTCGCCACATGATGTAGGCCTATGGACTGAACAAGAAACCACCAAAAAATTTAACCATCATCGTTCTCACAACACGAGGACCCAGTCATTCGAAATGACTTCTCATGCATTTTATGCATTGGTAAAAGCAATATGATGAAAAGTGTGATATGTTTTCAGGTATGCTCCTATACTAATAGAGCCACATGCTCACACGGTTTGCCACATGATGTAGGCCTATGGACCTGAACAAGAAACCACCAAAAATTTTAACCAGTCATCGTTCTCACAACACTGAGGACCAGTCATTCGAAATGACTTCTCCATGCATTTTATGCATTGGTAAAAGCACTATGATGAAAAGTGTGATATGTTTTCAGGTATCTCCTATACTAATAGAGCCACATGCTCACCGGTTTGCCACATGATGTAGGCCTATGGACTGAACAAGAAACCACCAAAAATTTAACCAGTCATCGTTCTCACAACACTGAGGATCAGTCATTCGAAATGACTTCTCCATTGCATTTTATGCATTGGTAAAAGCACTATGATGAAAAGTGTGATATGTTTTCAGGTATCTTCTATACTAATAGAGCCACATGCTCACCGGTTTGCCACATGATGTAGGCCTATGGACTGAACAAGAATCCACCAAAATTTTAACCAGTCATCGTTCTCACAACACTGAGGACCAGTCATTCGAAATGACTTCTCCATGCATTTTATGCATTGGTAAAAGCACTATGATGAAAAAGTGTGATATGTTTTCAGGTATCTCCTATACTAATAGAGCCACATGCTCACCGGTTTGCCACATGATGTAGGCCTATGGACTGAACAAGAAAACCACCAAAAATTTTAACCAGTCATCGTTCTCACAACACTGAGGACCAGTCATTCGAAATGACTTCTCCATGCATTTTATGCATTGGTAAAAGCACTATGATGAAAAGTGTGATATGTTTTCAGGTATCTCCTATACTAATAGAGCCACATGCTCACCGGTTTGCCACATGATGTAGGCCTATGGACTGAACAAGAAACCACCAAAAATTTTAACCAGTCATCGTTCTCACAACACTGAGGACCAGTCATTCGAAATGACTTCTCCATGCATTTTATGCATTGGTAAAAGCACTATGATGAAAAGTGTGATATGTTTTCAGGTATCTCCTATACTAATAGAGCCACATGCTCACCGGTTTGCCACATGATGTAGGCCTATGGACTGAACAAGAAACCACCAAAAATTTTAACCAGTCATCGTTCTCACAACACTGAGGACCAGTCATTCGAAATGACTTCTCCATGCATTTTATGCATTGGTAAAAGCACTATGATGAAAAGTGTGATATGTTTTCAGGTATCTCCTATACTAATAGAGCCACATGCTCACCGGTTTGCCACATGATGTAGGCCTATGGACTGAACAAGAAACCACCAAAAATTTTAACCAGTCATCGTTCTCACAACACTGAGGACCAGTCATTCGAAATGACTTCTCCATGCATTTTATGCATTGGTAAAAGCACTATGATGAAAAGTGTGATATGTTTTCAGGTATCTCCTATACTAATAGAGCCACATGCTCACCGGTTTGCCACATGATGTAGGCCTATGGACTGAACAAGAAACCACCAAAAATTTTAACCAGTCATCGTTCTCACAACACTGAGGACCAGTCATTCGAAATGACTTCTCCATGCATTTTATGCATTGGTAAAAGCACTATGATGAAAAGTGTGATATGTTTTCAGGTATCTCCTATACTAATAGAGCCACATGCTCACCGGTTTGCCACATGATGTAGGCCTATGGACTGAACAAGAAACCACCAAAAATTTTATTCAGTCATCGTTCTCACAACACTGAGGACCAGTCATTCGAAATGACTTCTCCATGCATTTTATGCATTGGTAAAAGCACTATGATGAAAAGTGTGATATGTTTTCTGGTATCTCCTATACTAATAGAGCCACATGCTCACCGGTTTGCCACATGATGTAGGCCTATGGACTGAACAAGAAACCACCAAAAATTTTAACCAGTCATCGTTCTCACAACACTGAGGACCAGTCATTCGAAATGACTTCTCCATGCATTTTATGCATTGGTAAAAGCACTATGATGAAAAGTGTGATATGTTTTCAGGTATCTCCTATACTAATAGAGCCACATGATCACCGGTTTGCCACATGATGTAGGCCTATGGACTGAACAAGAAACCACCAAAAATTTTAACCAGTCATCGTTCTCACAACACTGAGGACCAGTCATTCGAAATGACTTCTCCATGCATTTTATGCATTGGTAAAAGCACTATGACGAAAAGTGTGATATGTTTTCAGGTATCTCCTATACTAATAGAGCCACATGCTCACCGGTTTGCCACATGATGTAGGCCTATGGACTGAACAAGAAACCACCAAAAATTTTAACCAGTCATCTCTTCTCACAACACTGAGGACCAGTCATTCGAAATGACTTCTCCATGCATTTTATGCATTGGTAAAAGCACTATGATGAAAAGTGTGATATGTTTTCAGGTATCTCCTATACTAATAGAGCCACATGCTCACCGGTTTGCCACATGATGTAGGCCTATGGACTGAACAAGAAACCACCAAAAATTTTAACCAGTCATCGTTCTCACAACACTGAGGACCAGTCATTCGAAATGACTTCTCCATGCATTTTATGCATTGGTAAAAGCACTATGATGAAAAGTGTGATATGTTTTCAGGTATCTCCTATACTAATAGAGCCACATGCTCACCGGTTTGCCACATGATGTAGGCCTATGGACTGAACAAGAAACCACCAAAACTTTTAACCAGTCATCGTTCTCACAACACTGAGGACCAGTCATTCGAAATGACTTCTCCATGCATTTCATGCATTGGTAAAAGCACTATGATGAAAAGTGTGATATGTTTTCAGGTATCTCCTATACTAATAGAGCCACATGCTCACCGGTTTGCCACACGATGTAGGCCTATGGACTGAACAAGAAACCACCAAAAATTTTAACCAGTCATCGTTCTCACAACACTGAGGACCAGTCATTCGAAATGACTTCTCCATGCATTTTATGCATTGGTAAAAGCACTATGATGAAAAGTGTGATATGTTTTCTGGTATCTCCTATACTAATAGAGCCACATGCTCACCGGTTTGCCACATGATGTAGGCCTATGGACTGAACAAGAAACCACCAAAAATTTTAACCAGTCATCGTTCTCACAACACTGAGGACCAGTCATTCGAAATGACTTCTCCATGCATTTTATGCATTGGTAAAAGCACTATGATGAAAAGTGTGATATGTTTTCAGGTATCTCCTATACTAATAGAGCCACATGCTCACCGGTTTGCCACATGATGTAGGCCTATGGACTGAACAAGAAACCACCAAAAATTTTAACCAGTCATCGTTCTCACAACACTGAGGACCAGTCATTCGAAATGACTTCTCCATGCATTTTATGCATTGGTAAAAGCACTATGATGAAAAGTGTGATATGTTTTCAGGTATCTCCTATACTAATAGAGCCACATGCTCACCGGTTTGCCACATGATGCAGGCCTATGGACTGAACAAGAAACCACCAAAAATTTTAACCAGTCATCGTTCTCACAACACTGAGGACCAGTCATTCGAAATGACTTCTCCATGCATTTTATGCATTGGTAAAAGCACTATGATGAAAAGTGTGATATGTTTTCAGGTATCTCCTATACTAATAGAGCCACATGCTCACCGGTTTGCCACATGATGTAGGCCTATGGACTGAACAAGAAACCACCAAAAATTTTAACCAGTCATCGTTCTCACAACACTGAGGACCAGTCATTCGAAATGACTTCTCCATGCATTTTATGCATTGGTAAAAGCACTATGATGGAAAGTGTGATATGTTTTCAGGTATCTCCTATACTAATTGAGCCACATGCTCACCGGTTTGCCACACGATGTAGGCCTATGGACTGAACAAGAAACCACCAAAAATTTTAACCAGTCATCGTTCTCACAACACTGAGGACCAGTCATTCGAAATGACTTCTCCATGCATTTTATGCATTGGTAAAAGCATAGATACCTGAAAACATATCACACTTTTCATCATAGTGCTTTTACCAATGCATAAAATGCATGGAGAAGTCATTTCGAATGACTGGTCCTCAGTGTTGTGAGAACGATGACTGGTTAAAATTTTTGGTGGTTTCTTGTTCAGTCCATAGGCCTACATCATGTGGCAAACCGGTGAGCATGTGGCTCTATTAGTATAGGAGATACCTGAAAACATATCACACTTTTCATCATAGTGCTTTTACCAATGCATAAAATGCATGGAGAAGTCATTTCGAATGACTGGTCCTCAGTGTTGTGAGATTGATGACTGGTTAAAATTTTTGGTGGTTTCTTGTTCAGTCCATAGGCCTACATCATGTGGCAAACCGGTGAGCATGTGGCTCTATTAGTATAGGAGATACCTGAAAACATATCACACTTTTCATCATAGTGCTTTTACCAATGCATAAAATGCATGGAGAAGTCATTTCGAATGACTGGTCCTCAGTGTTGTGAGAACGATGACTGGTTAAAATTTTTGGTGGTTTCTTGTTCAAGTCCATAGGCCTACATCATGTGGCAAACCGGTGAGCATGTGGCTCTATTAGTATAGGAGATACCTGAAAACATATCACACTTTTCATCATAGTGCTTTTACCAATGCATAAAATGCATGGAGAAGTCATTTCGAATGACTGGTCCTCAGTGTTGTGAGAACGATGACTGGTTAAAATTTTTGGTGGTTTCTTGTTCAGTCCATAGGCCTACATCATGTGGCAAACCGGTGAGCATGTGGCTCTATTAGTATAGGAGATACCTGAAAACATATCACACTTTTCATCATAGTGCTTTTACCAATGCATAAAATGCATGGAGAAGTCATTTCGAATGACTGGTCCTCAGTGTTGTGAGAACGATGACTGGTTAAAATTTTTGGTGGTTTCTTGTTCAGTCCATAGGCCTACATCATGTGGCAAACCGGTGAGCATGTGGCTCTATTAGTATAGGAGATACCTGAAAACATATCACACTTTTCATCATAGTGCTTTTACCAATGCATAAAATGCATGGAGAAGTCATTTCGAATGACTGGTCCTCAGTGTTGTGAGAACGATGACTGGTTAAAATTTTTGGTGGTTTCTTGTTCAGTCCATAGGCCTACATCGTGTGGCAAACCGGTGAGCATGTGGCTCTATTAGTATAGGAGATACCTGAAAACATATCACACTTTTCATCATAGTGCTTTTACCAATGCATAAAATGCATGGAGAAGTCATTTCGAATGACTGGTCCTCAGTGTTGTGAGAACGATGACTGGTTAAAATTTTTGGTGGTTTCTTGTTCAGTCCATAGGCCTACATCATGTGGCAAACCGGTGAGCATGTGGCTCTATTAGTATAGGAGATACCTGAAAACATATCACACTTTTCATCATAGTGCTTTTACCAATGCATAAAATGCATGGAGAAGTCATTTCGAATGACTGGTCCTCAGTGTTGTGAGAACGATGACTGGTTAAAATTTTTGGTGGTTTCTTGTTCAGTCCATAGGCCTACATCATGTGGCAATCCGGTGAGCATGTGGCTCTATTAGTATAGGAGATACCTGAAAACATATCACACTTTTCATCATAGTGCTTTTACCAATGCATAAAATGCATGGAGAAGTCATTTCGAATGACTGGTCCTCAGTGTTGTGAGAACGATGACTGGTTAAAATTATTGGTGGTTTCTTGTTCAGTCCATAGGCCTACATCATGTGGCAAACCGGTGAGCATGTGGCTCTATTAGTATAGGAGATACCTGAAAACATATCACACTTTTCATCATAGTGCTTTTACCAATGCATAAAATGCATGGAGAAGTCATTTCGAATGACTGGTCCTCAGTGTTGTGAGAACGATGACTGGTTAAAATTTTTGGTGGTTTCTTGTTCAGTCCATAGGCCTACATCATGTGGCAAACCGGTGAGCATGTGGCTCTATTAGTATAGGAGATACCTGAAAACATATCACACTTTTCATCATAGTGCTTTTACCAATGCATAAAATGCATGGAGGAGTCATTTCGAATGACTAGTCCTCAGTGTTGTGAGAACGATGACTGGTTAAAATTTTTGGTGGTTTCTTGTTCAGTCCATAGGCCTACATCATGTGGCAAACCGGTGAGCATGTGGCTCTATTAGTATAGGAGATAATGTATTACAGAAGAAAAAAACCCCCATAAAAAGTTAGATACTTTATTAGATAACAATAATTAAGGACATAAAGGTAAAAACCTCAAAAAACCCTATCTACTCCATCCGTTAGTCCTACAAGGAAGAGGATATAATCCCCTACAATACACCCTAATATATACTGGTAGAATACCCCTATTAAGCCAAATATAAATATATATGTGTGATTCGTGATACCAAATAGCAGCTATAAGGGTGTATTGATGTAAGTGAAAATATCCCTCACAGCTACAAAAAATAAACCTAAGAGCTGATGCTACCTAGATGCGGAGGTTGGCACCCTAAAAGAAATAGCGAGAATGGCGCCCCCGCTCGTACGATGACTATCCCTGGTCTCCTATCTACTCCCTATAAGAGATAGGTACAGAAACAGAAGGCCAGATGGCTGAGAATAACTTGTACAAGTATGTGATACCAATAATCCGGCACAACTGGCCCTCCCCCACAATGTGATGTGAGACCCAAGGATAGATATATATACCAACTATAGCATCACTATATATATTATAAATAGCATATAGCAACTAATAGGACGAACAAAACAGACCAGTACTTATGTTGGCTCATAGGTCATACAAAGCCAACACTAATAAGGACTAACTCATAATATACAGAACATATACACCACATTGATACATAACACGGCGTCACCACATCCATCTGGATACAAAATAAATCAATACATATAGCAGTGTGGATAATACAGTGAATACACCATGAAATCAGAATAGTAATGATATACTCATCCACTGCATTCAACCGTCCACAGCTGATAATAAATCCAGATGTCGCGGCTCAAGCCATGATGACTGGGCAAATAACACCTCCAGACAACCTCTCGACGCGTTTCCCCCACAAGGTTGGGTTCATCAGGAGAGACTAGATGACGGCATGGCAGTAGCAAGTTGCAAAGATAGGGCTGCAGTACGTACCCCGTGGGTCCTCCTTATATACACACACTCAGGGATAGTGACTTCCTGTTTGACAATTCAATGTGTTGCCAACATTATGGATAAACCTTAACAATAAGGGGCGTGATACAAAACCGCATGTATCCCCATGAAAGAGGAGTACATGACAGCCCCCAAATGCACGTGAAGATACTAACATGCTCTAACCGCCGGCGGAAACGGAAAGACCGCCAGGAACGGCGCACGCGCAGAACGCTGAGTGAAGCGATGGATAGTACGCAGGCGCCCAACTAACAGGAACGGCGCACGTGCAGAACGCTGAGTGAAACGATAGATAGTACGCAGGCGCCCAACCTGCAAAAAACAGAATCCATCACAGCGCAACGCATGCGCCAGAAACCAGATAAATGGACGGTGGTGGGTACTAGACACACAAGCCCGAAATAGCGCAAAAGCGCCATACATATATAACACCACCATCGATTACTAGGATCCTACAAAAGCGGCAAATGGGCAAATACGCAGGCGCAGAATAAAATATAATGCGCCATACATATATGATAATTAGGCACCTACAGACAGATCATATATATATAGCTATGCTGACAACACTGAATAAAGTATAAGAAACCAAAATAACAGACATATATATATATATATACAATATAATACATACAAAGCTAGGGATAATCATCCTCCCATAAACAGAATAAAGGACCCAACGCAGATACTACAAACGAAGATAAAATACAAACATAATAAAGCACAAAAGATAAACAATAAATAATGATGAATTACGGGTAGAAATACCCAATAGAACAGGCTGGCTAGTGATAGTGGATCACAGCATCACAGAAAACAGCAATAGTTTTGCTGCTCATTCAGACCATCCGGTACAAGAGTACGCAGCCTGAAAATCCATTGACACTCCTTTTGAAGGAGTAGTTTATCCAGATTACCACCACGTGGGTTACGCCGCACAACTTCAAGAACACAAAACGAGATAACCATATTATCATTGGAATGGACCAACCTAACGTGTTTAGCTATCGGCGTATCCCGTTTATGTTTGATGTCACCAAGGTGCTCACCAATGCGTCTCCGCAGCTCCCTCTTGGTTTTGCCAATATAGTTTAGAGGACACACACAGGTAGCCATGTATACCACACCCTCCGATTTACAATTGGCGAAGTCCCTCATACAATAAATCCTTGCTGATGTGGTACTTTTAAAGACTTTTTCCTTTCTAACCCATGGGCAAAATTTACAATCCCCACATTTGAAAGTACCGCAGGGCTTACGGTCCAGCCACGTGCCAGATGGTTTAGGTCGATCATACAGGCTATGGACCAAACGGTCCTTAATGGACCACTTATCACTTATCACTAGCCAGCCTGTTCTATTGGGTATTTCTACCCGTAATTCATCATTATTTATTGTTTATCTTTTGTGCTTTATTATGTTTGTATTTTATCTTCGTTTGTAGTATCTGCATTGGGTCCTTTATTCTGTTTATGGGAGGATGATTATCCCTAGCTTTGTATGTATTATATTGTATATATATATATATATGTCTGTTATTTTGGTTTCTTATACTTTATTCAGTGTTGTCAGCATAGCTATATATATATGATCTGTCTGTAGGTGCCTAATTATCATATATGTATGGCGCATTATATTTTATTCTGCGCCTGCGTATTTGCCCATTTGCCGCTTTTGTAGGATCCTAGTAATCGATGGTGGTGTTATATATGTATGGCGCTTTTGCGCTATTTCGGGCTTGTGTGTCTAGTACCCACCACCGTCCATTTATCTGGTTTCTGGCGCATGCGTTGCGCTGTGATGGATTCTGTTTTTTGCAGGTTGGGCGCCTGCGTACTATCTATCGTTTCACTCAGCGTTCTGCGCGTGCGCCGTTCCTGTTAGTTGGGCGCCTGCGTACTATCCATCGCTTCACTCAGCGTTCTGCGCGTGCGCCGTTCCTGGCGGTCTTTCCGTTTCCGCCGGCGGTTAGAGCATGTTAGTATCTTCACGTGCATTTGGGGGCTGTCATGTACTCCTCTTTCATGGGGATACATGCGGTTTTGTATCACGCCCCTTATTGTTAAGGTTTATCCATAATGTTGGCAACACATTGAATTGTCAAACAGGAAGTCACTATCCCTGAGTGTGTGTATATAAGGAGGACCCACGGGGTACGTACTGCAGCCCTATCTTTGCAACTTGCTACTGCCATGCCGTCATCTAGTCTCTCCTGATGAACCCAACCTTGTGGGGGAAACGCGTCGAGAGGTTGTCTGGAGGTGTTATTTGCCCAGTCATCATGGCTTGAGCCGCGACATCTGGATTTATTATCAGCTGTGGACGGTTGAATGCAGTGGATGAGTATATCATTACTATTCTGATTTCATGGTGTATTCACTGTATTATCCACACTGCTATATGTATTGATTTATTTTGTATCCAGATGGATGTGGTGACGCCGTGTTATGTATCAATGTGGTGTATATGTTCTGTATATTATGAGTTAGTCCTTATTAGTGTTGGCTTTGTATGACCTATGAGCCAACATAAGTACTGGTCTGTTTTGTTCGTCCTATTAGTTGCTATATGCTATTTATAATATATATAGTGATGCTATAGTTGGTATATATATCTATCCTTGGGTCTCACATCACATTGTGGGGGAGGGCCAGTTGTGCCGGATTATTGGTATCACATACTTGTACAAGTTATTCTCAGCCATCTGGCCTTCTGTTTCTGTACCTATCTCTTATAGGGAGTAGATAGGAGACCAGGGATAGTCATCGTACGAGCGGGGGCGCCATTCTCGCTATTTCTTTTAGGGTGCCAACCTCCGCATCTAGGTAGCATCAGCTCTTAGGTTTATTTTTTGTAGCTGTGAGGGATATTTTCACTTACATCAATACACCCTTATAGCTGCTATTTGGTATCACGAATCACACATATATATTTATATTTGGCTTAATAGGGGTATTCTACCAGTATATATTAGGGTGTATTGTAGGGGATTATATCCTCTTCCTTGTAGGACTAACGGATGGAGTAGATAGGGTTTTTTGAGGTTTTTACCTTTATGTCCTTAATTATTGTTATCTAATAAAGTATCTAACTTTTTATGGGGGTTTTTTTCTTCTGTAATACATTGTTATTTTCCCTTAGTGTATTTATTAGTTTAGTAAGTTGTTAGTATAGGAGATACCTGAAAACATATCACACTTTTCATCATAGTGCTTTTACCAATGCATAAAATGCATGGAGAAGTCATTTCAAATGACTGGTCCTCAGTGTTGTGAGAACGATGACTGGTTAAAATTTTTGGTGGTTTCTTGTTCAGTCCATAGGCCTACATCATGTGGCAAACCGGTGAGCATGTGGCTCTATTAGTATAGGAGATACCTGAAAACATATCACACTTTTCATCATAGTGCTTTTACCAATGCATAAAATGCATGGAGAAGTCATTTCGAATGACTGGTCCTCAGTGTTGTGAGAACGATGACTGGTTAAAATTTTTGGTGGTTTCTTGTTCAGTCCATAGGCCTACATCATGTGGCAAACCGGTGAGCATGTGGCTCTATTAGTATAGGAGATACCTGAAAACATATCACACTTTTCATCATAGTGCTTTTACCAATGCATAAAATGCATGGAGAAGTCATTTCGAATGACTGGTCCTCAGTGTTGTGAGAACGATGACTGGTTAAAATTTTTGGTGGTTTCTTGTTCAGTCCATAGGCCTACATCATGTGGCAAACCGGTGAGCATGTGGCTCTATTAGTATAGGAGATACCTGAAAACATATCACACTTTTCATCATAGTGCTTTTACCAATGCATAAAATGCATGGAGAAGTCATTTCGAATGACTGGTCCTCAGTGTTGTGAGAACGATGACTGGTTAAAATTTTTGGTGGTTTCTTGTTCAGTCCATAGGCCTACATCATGTGGCAAACCGGTGAGCATGTGGCTCTATTAGTATAGGAGATACCTGAAAACATATCACACTTTTCATCATAGTGCTTTTACCAATGCATAAAATGCATGGAGGAGTCATTTCGAATGACTAGTCCTCAGTGTTGTGAGAACGATGACTGGTTAAAATTTTTGGTGGTTTCTTGTTCAGTCCATAGGCCTACATCATGTGGCAAACCGGTGAGCATGTGGCTCTATTAGTATAGGAGATAATGTATTACAGAAGAAAAAAACCCCCATAAAAAGTTAGATACTTTATTAGATAACAATAATTAAGGACATAAAGGTAAAAACCTCAAAAAACCCTATCTACTCCATCCGTTAGTCCTACAAGGAAGAGGATATAATCCCCTACAATACACCCTAATATATACTGGTAGAATACCCCTATTAAGCCAAATATAAATATATATGTGTGATTCGTGATACCAAATAGCAGCTATAAGGGTGTATTGATGTAAGTGAAAATATCCCTCACAGCTACAAAAAATAAACCTAAGAGCTGATGCTACCTAGATGCGGAGGGTGGCACCCTAAAAGAAATAGCGAGAATGGCGCCCCCGCTCGTACGATGACTATCCCTGGTCTCCTATCTACTCCCTATAAGAGATAGGTACAGAAACAGAAGGCCAGATGGCTGAGAATAACTTGTACAAGTATGTGATACCAATAATCCGGCACAACTGGCCCTCCCCCACAATGTGATGTGAGACCCAAGGATAGATATATATACCAACTATAGCATCACTATATATATTATAAATAGCATATAGCAACTAATAGGACGAACAAAACAGACCAGTACTTATGTTGGCTCATAGGTCATACAAAGCCAACACTAATAAGGACTAACTCATAATATACAGAACATATACACCACATTGATACATAACACGGCGTCACCACATCCATCTGGATACAAAATAAATCAATACATATAGCAGTGTGGATAATACAGTGAATACACCATGAAATCAGAATAGTAATGATATACTCATCCACTGCATTCAACCGTCCACAGCTGATAATAAATCCAGATGTCGCGGCTCAAGCCATGATGACTGGGCAAATAACACCTCCAGACAACCTCTCGACGCGTTTCCCCCACAAGGTTGGGTTCATCAGGAGAGACTAGATGACGGCATGGCAGTAGCAAGTTGCAAAGATAGGGCTGCAGTACGTACCCCGTGGGTCCTCCTTATATACACACACTCAGGGATAGTGACTTCCTGTTTGACAATTCAATGTGTTGCCAACATTATGGATAAACCTTAACAATAAGGGGCGTGATACAAAACCGCATGTATCCCCATGAAAGAGGAGTACATGACAGCCCCCAAATGCACGTGAAGATACTAACATGCTCTAACCGCCGGCGGAAACGGAAAGACCGCCAGGAACGGCGCACGCGCAGAACGCTGAGTGAAGCGATGGATAGTACGCAGGCGCCCAACTAACAGGAACGGCGCACGCGCAGAACGCTGAGTGAAACGATAGATAGTACGCAGGCGCCCAACCTGCAAAAAACAGAATCCATCACAGCGCAACGCATGCGCCAGAAACCAGATAAATGGACGGTGGTGGGTACTAGACACACAAGCCCGAAATAGCGCAAAAGCGCCATACATATATAACACCACCATCGATTACTAGGATCCTACAAAAGCGGCAAATGGGCAAATACGCAGGCGCAGAATAAAATATAATGCGCCATACATATATGATAATTAGGCACCTACAGACAGATCATATATATATAGCTATGCTGACAACACTGAATAAAGTATAAGAAACCAAAATAACAGACATATATATATATATATACAATATAATACATACAAAGCTAGGGATAATCATCCTCCCATAAACAGAATAAAGGACCCAACGCAGATACTACAAACGAAGATAAAATACAAACATAATAAAGCACAAAAGATAAACAATAAATAATGATGAATTACGGGTAGAAATACCCAATAGAACAGGCTGGCTAGTGATAGTGGATCACAGCATCACAGAAAACAGCAATAGTTTTGCTGCTCATTCAGACCATCCGGTACAAGAGTACGCAGCCTGAAAATCCATTGACACTCCTTTTGAAGGAGTAGTTTATCCAGATTACCACCACGTGGGTTACGCCGCACAACTTCAAGAACACAAAACGAGATAACCATATTATCATTGGAATGGACCAACCTAACGTGTTTAGCTATCGGCGTATCCCGTTTATGTTTGATGTCACCAAGGTGCTCACCAATGCGTCTCCGCAGCTCCCTCTTGGTTTTGCCAATATAGTTTAGAGGACACACACAGGTAGCCATGTATACCACACCCTCCGATTTACAATTGGCGAAGTCCCTCATACAATAAATCCTTGCTGATGTGGTACTTTTAAAGACTTTTTCCTTTCTAACCCATGGGCAAAATTTACAATCCCCACATTTGAAAGTACCGCAGGGCTTACGGTCCAGCCACGTGCCAGATGGTTTAGGTCGATCATACAGGCTATGGACCAAACGGTCCTTAATGGACCACTTATCACTTATCACTAGCCAGCCTGTTCTATTGGGTATTTCTACCCGTAATTCATCATTATTTATTGTTTATCTTTTGTGCTTTATTATGTTTGTATTTTATCTTCGTTTGTAGTATCTGCATTGGGTCCTTTATTCTGTTTATGGGAGGATGATTATCCCTAGCTTTGTATGTATTATATTGTATATATATATATATATGTCTGTTATTTTGGTTTCTTATACTTTATTCAGTGTTGTCAGCATAGCTATATATATATGATCTGTCTGTAGGTGCCTAATTATCATATATGTATGGCGCATTATATTTTATTCTGCGCCTGCGTATTTGCCCATTTGCCGCTTTTGTAGGATCCTAGTAATCGATGGTGGTGTTATATATGTATGGCGCTTTTGCGCTATTTCGGGCTTGTGTGTCTAGTACCCACCACCGTCCATTTATCTGGTTTCTGGCGCATGCGTTGCGCTGTGATGGATTCTGTTTTTTGCAGGTTGGGCGCCTGCGTACTATCTATCGTTTCACTCAGCGTTCTGCGCGTGCGCCGTTCCTGTTAGTTGGGCGCCTGCGTACTATCCATCGCTTCACTCAGCGTTCTGCGCGTGCGCCGTTCCTGGCGGTCTTTCCGTTTCCGCCGGCGGTTAGAGCATGTTAGTATCTTCACGTGCATTTGGGGGCTGTCATGTACTCCTCTTTCATGGGGATACATGCGGTTTTGTATCACGCCCCTTATTGTTAAGGTTTATCCATAATGTTGGCAACACATTGAATTGTCAAACAGGAAGTCACTATCCCTGAGTGTGTGTATATAAGGAGGACCCACGGGGTACGTACTGCAGCCCTATCTTTGCAACTTGCTACTGCCATGCCGTCATCTAGTCTCTCCTGATGAACCCAACCTTGTGGGGGAAACGCGTCGAGAGGTTGTCTGGAGGTGTTATTTGCCCAGTCATCATGGCTTGAGCCGCGACATCTGGATTTATTATCAGCTGTGGACGGTTGAATGCAGTGGATGAGTATATCATTACTATTCTGATTTCATGGTGTATTCACTGTATTATCCACACTGCTATATGTATTGATTTATTTTGTATCCAGATGGATGTGGTGACGCCGTGTTATGTATCAATGTGGTGTATATGTTCTGTATATTATGAGTTAGTCCTTATTAGTGTTGGCTTTGTATGACCTATGAGCCAACATAAGTACTGGTCTGTTTTGTTCGTCCTATTAGTTGCTATATGCTATTTATAATATATATAGTGATGCTATAGTTGGTATATATATCTATCCTTGGGTCTCACATCACATTGTGGGGGAGGGCCAGTTGTGCCGGATTATTGGTATCACATACTTGTACAAGTTATTCTCAGCCATCTGGCCTTCTGTTTCTGTACCTATCTCTTATAGGGAGTAGATAGGAGACCAGGGATAGTCATCGTACGAGCGGGGGCGCCATTCTCGCTATTTCTTTTAGGGTGCCAACCTCCGCATCTAGGTAGCATCAGCTCTTAGGTTTATTTTTTGTAGCTGTGAGGGATATTTTCACTTACATCAATACACCCTTATAGCTGCTATTTGGTATCACGAATCACACATATATATTTATATTTGGCTTAATAGGGGTATTCTACCAGTATATATTAGGGTGTATTGTAGGGGATTATATCCTCTTCCTTGTAGGACTAACGGATGGAGTAGATAGGGTTTTTTGAGGTTTTTACCTTTATGTCCTTAATTATTGTTATCTAATAAAGTATCTAACTTTTTATGGGGGTTTTTTTCTTCTGTAATACATTGTTATTTTCCCTTAGTGTATTTATTAGTTTAGTAAGTTGTTAGTATAGGAGATACCTGAAAACATATCACACTTTTCATCATAGTGCTTTTACCAATGCATAAAATGCATGGAGAAGTCATTTCAAATGACTGGTCCTCAGTGTTGTGAGAACGATGACTGGTTAAAATTTTTGGTGGTTTCTTGTTCAGTCCATAGGCCTACATCATGTGGCAAACCGGTGAGCATGTGGCTCTATTAGTATAGGAGATACCTGAAAACATATCACACTTTTCATCATAGTGCTTTTACCAATGCATAAAATGCATGGAGAAGTCATTTCGAATGACTGGTCCTCAGTGTTGTGAGAACGATGACTGGTTAAAATTTTTGGTGGTTTCTTGTTCAGTCCATAGGCCTACATCATGTGGCAAACCGGTGAGCATGTGGCTCTATTAGTATAGGAGATACCTGAAAACATATCACACTTTTCATCATAGTGCTTTTACCAATGCATAAAATGCATGGAGAAGTCATTTCGAATGACTGGTCCTCAGTGTTGTGAGAACGATGACTGGTTAAAATTTTTGGTGGTTTCTTGTTCAGTCCATAGGCCTACATCATGTGGCAAACCGGTGAGCATGTGGCTCTATTAGTATAGGAGATACCTGAAAACATATCACACTTTTCATCATAGTGCTTTTACCAATGCATAAAATGCATGGAGAAGTCATTTCGAATGACTGGTCCTCAGTGTTGTGAGAACGATGACTGGTTAAAATTTTTGGTGGTTTCTTGTTCAGTCCATAGGCCTACATCATGTGGCAAACCGGTGAGCATGTGGCTCTATTAGTATAGGAGATACCTGAAAACATATCACACTTTTCATCATAGTGCTTTTACCAATGCATAAAATGCATGGAGGAGTCATTTCGAATGACTAGTCCTCAGTGTTGTGAGAACGATGACTGGTTAAAATTTTTGGTGGTTTCTTGTTCAGTCCATAGGCCTACATCATGTGGCAAACCGGTGAGCATGTGGCTCTATTAGTATAGGAGATAATGTATTACAGAAGAAAAAAACCCCCATAAAAAGTTAGATACTTTATTAGATAACAATAATTAAGGACATAAAGGTAAAAACCTCAAAAAACCCTATCTACTCCATCCGTTAGTCCTACAAGGAAGAGGATATAATCCCCTACAATACACCCTAATATATACTGGTAGAATACCCCTATTAAGCCAAATATAAATATATATGTGTGATTCGTGATACCAAATAGCAGCTATAAGGGTGTATTGATGTAAGTGAAAATATCCCTCACAGCTACAAAAAATAAACCTAAGAGCTGATGCTACCTAGATGCGGAGGGTGGCACCCTAAAAGAAATAGCGAGAATGGCGCCCCCGCTCGTACGATGACTATCCCTGGTCTCCTATCTACTCCCTATAAGAGATAGGTACAGAAACAGAAGGCCAGATGGCTGAGAATAACTTGTACAAGTATGTGATACCAATAATCCGGCACAACTGGCCCTCCCCCACAATGTGATGTGAGACCCAAGGATAGATATATATACCAACTATAGCATCACTATATATATTATAAATAGCATATAGCAACTAATAGGACGAACAAAACAGACCAGTACTTATGTTGGCTCATAGGTCATACAAAGCCAACACTAATAAGGACTAACTCATAATATACAGAACATATACACCACATTGATACATAACACGGCGTCACCACATCCATCTGGATACAAAATAAATCAATACATATAGCAGTGTGGATAATACAGTGAATACACCATGAAATCAGAATAGTAATGATATACTCATCCACTGCATTCAACCGTCCACAGCTGATAATAAATCCAGATGTCGCGGCTCAAGCCATGATGACTGGGCAAATAACACCTCCAGACAACCTCTCGACGCGTTTCCCCCACAAGGTTGGGTTCATCAGGAGAGACTAGATGACGGCATGGCAGTAGCAAGTTGCAAAGATAGGGCTGCAGTACGTACCCCGTGGGTCCTCCTTATATACACACACTCAGGGATAGTGACTTCCTGTTTGACAATTCAATGTGTTGCCAACATTATGGATAAACCTTAACAATAAGGGGCGTGATACAAAACCGCATGTATCCCCATGAAAGAGGAGTACATGACAGCCCCCAAATGCACGTGAAGATACTAACATGCTCTAACCGCCGGCGGAAACGGAAAGACCGCCAGGAACGGCGCACGCGCAGAACGCTGAGTGAAGCGATGGATAGTACGCAGGCGCCCAACTAACAGGAACGGCGCACGCGCAGAACGCTGAGTGAAACGATAGATAGTACGCAGGCGCCCAACCTGCAAAAAACAGAATCCATCACAGCGCAACGCATGCGCCAGAAACCAGATAAATGGACGGTGGTGGGTACTAGACACACAAGCCCGAAATAGCGCAAAAGCGCCATACATATATAACACCACCATCGATTACTAGGATCCTACAAAAGCGGCAAATGGGCAAATACGCAGGCGCAGAATAAAATATAATGCGCCATACATATATGATAATTAGGCACCTACAGACAGATCATATATATATAGCTATGCTGACAACACTGAATAAAGTATAAGAAACCAAAATAACAGACATATATATATATATATACAATATAATACATACAAAGCTAGGGATAATCATCCTCCCATAAACAGAATAAAGGACCCAACGCAGATACTACAAACGAAGATAAAATACAAACATAATAAAGCACAAAAGATAAACAATAAATAATGATGAATTACGGGTAGAAATACCCAATAGAACAGGCTGGCTAGTGATAGTGGATCACAGCATCACAGAAAACAGCAATAGTTTTGCTGCTCATTCAGACCATCCGGTACAAGAGTACGCAGCCTGAAAATCCATTGACACTCCTTTTGAAGGAGTAGTTTATCCAGATTACCACCACGTGGGTTACGCCGCACAACTTCAAGAACACAAAACGAGATAACCATATTATCATTGGAATGGACCAACCTAACGTGTTTAGCTATCGGCGTATCCCGTTTATGTTTGATGTCACCAAGGTGCTCACCAATGCGTCTCCGCAGCTCCCTCTTGGTTTTGCCAATATAGTTTAGAGGACACACACAGGTAGCCATGTATACCACACCCTCCGATTTACAATTGGCGAAGTCCCTCATACAATAAATCCTTGCTGATGTGGTACTTTTAAAGACTTTTTCCTTTCTAACCCATGGGCAAAATTTACAATCCCCACATTTGAAAGTACCGCAGGGCTTACGGTCCAGCCACGTGCCAGATGGTTTAGGTCGATCATACAGGCTATGGACCAAACGGTCCTTAATGGACCACTTATCACTTATCACTAGCCAGCCTGTTCTATTGGGTATTTCTACCCGTAATTCATCATTATTTATTGTTTATCTTTTGTGCTTTATTATGTTTGTATTTTATCTTCGTTTGTAGTATCTGCATTGGGTCCTTTATTCTGTTTATGGGAGGATGATTATCCCTAGCTTTGTATGTATTATATTGTATATATATATATATATGTCTGTTATTTTGGTTTCTTATACTTTATTCAGTGTTGTCAGCATAGCTATATATATATGATCTGTCTGTAGGTGCCTAATTATCATATATGTATGGCGCATTATATTTTATTCTGCGCCTGCGTATTTGCCCATTTGCCGCTTTTGTAGGATCCTAGTAATCGATGGTGGTGTTATATATGTATGGCGCTTTTGCGCTATTTCGGGCTTGTGTGTCTAGTACCCACCACCGTCCATTTATCTGGTTTCTGGCGCATGCGTTGCGCTGTGATGGATTCTGTTTTTTGCAGGTTGGGCGCCTGCGTACTATCTATCGTTTCACTCAGCGTTCTGCGCGTGCGCCGTTCCTGTTAGTTGGGCGCCTGCGTACTATCCATCGCTTCACTCAGCGTTCTGCGCGTGCGCCGTTCCTGGCGGTCTTTCCGTTTCCGCCGGCGGTTAGAGCATGTTAGTATCTTCACGTGCATTTGGGGGCTGTCATGTACTCCTCTTTCATGGGGATACATGCGGTTTTGTATCACGCCCCTTATTGTTAAGGTTTATCCATAATGTTGGCAACACATTGAATTGTCAAACAGGAAGTCACTATCCCTGAGTGTGTGTATATAAGGAGGACCCACGGGGTACGTACTGCAGCCCTATCTTTGCAACTTGCTACTGCCATGCCGTCATCTAGTCTCTCCTGATGAACCCAACCTTGTGGGGGAAACGCGTCGAGAGGTTGTCTGGAGGTGTTATTTGCCCAGTCATCATGGCTTGAGCCGCGACATCTGGATTTATTATCAGCTGTGGACGGTTGAATGCAGTGGATGAGTATATCATTACTATTCTGATTTCATGGTGTATTCACTGTATTATCCACACTGCTATATGTATTGATTTATTTTGTATCCAGATGGATGTGGTGACGCCGTGTTATGTATCAATGTGGTGTATATGTTCTGTATATTATGAGTTAGTCCTTATTAGTGTTGGCTTTGTATGACCTATGAGCCAACATAAGTACTGGTCTGTTTTGTTCGTCCTATTAGTTGCTATATGCTATTTATAATATATATAGTGATGCTATAGTTGGTATATATATCTATCCTTGGGTCTCACATCACATTGTGGGGGAGGGCCAGTTGTGCCGGATTATTGGTATCACATACTTGTACAAGTTATTCTCAGCCATCTGGCCTTCTGTTTCTGTACCTATCTCTTATAGGGAGTAGATAGGAGACCAGGGATAGTCATCGTACGAGCGGGGGCGCCATTCTCGCTATTTCTTTTAGGGTGCCAACCTCCGCATCTAGGTAGCATCAGCTCTTAGGTTTATTTTTTGTAGCTGTGAGGGATATTTTCACTTACATCAATACACCCTTATAGCTGCTATTTGGTATCACGAATCACACATATATATTTATATTTGGCTTAATAGGGGTATTCTACCAGTATATATTAGGGTGTATTGTAGGGGATTATATCCTCTTCCTTGTAGGACTAACGGATGGAGTAGATAGGGTTTTTTGAGGTTTTTACCTTTATGTCCTTAATTATTGTTATCTAATAAAGTATCTAACTTTTTATGGGGGTTTTTTTCTTCTGTAATACATTGTTATTTTCCCTTAGTGTATTTATTAGTTTAGTAAGTTGTTAGTATAGGAGATACCTGAAAACATATCACACTTTTCATCATAGTGCTTTTACCAATGCATAAAATGCATGGAGAAGTCATTTCAAATGACTGGTCCTCAGTGTTGTGAGAACGATGACTGGTTAAAATTTTTGGTGGTTTCTTGTTCAGTCCATAGGCCTACATCATGTGGCAAACCGGTGAGCATGTGGCTCTATTAGTATAGGAGATACCTGAAAACATATCACACTTTTCATCATAGTGCTTTTACCAATGCATAAAATGCATGGAGAAGTCATTTCGAATGACTGGTCCTCAGTGTTGTGAGAACGATGACTGGTTAAAATTTTTGGTGGTTTCTTGTTCAGTCCATAGGCCTACATCATGTGGCAAACCGGTGAGCATGTGGCTCTATTAGTATAGGAGATACCTGAAAACATATCACACTTTTCATCATAGTGCTTTTACCAATGCATAAAATGCATGGAGAAGTCATTTCGAATGACTGGTCCTCAGTGTTGTGAGAACGATGACTGGTTAAAATTTTTGGTGGTTTCTTGTTCAGTCCATAGGCCTACATCATGTGGCAAACCGGTGAGCATGTGGCTCTATTAGTATAGGAGATACCTGAAAACATATCACACTTTTCATCATAGTGCTTTTACCAATGCATAAAATGCATGGAGAAGTCATTTCGAATGACTGGTCCTCAGTGTTGTGAGAACGATGACTGGTTAAAATTTTTGGTGGTTTCTTGTTCAGTCCATAGGCCTACATCATGTGGCAAACCGGTGAGCATGTGGCTCTATTAGTATAGGAGATAACTGAAAACATATCACACTTTTCATCATAGTGCTTTTACCAATGCATAAAATGCATGGAGAAGTCATTTCGAATGACTGGTCCTCAGTGTTGTGAGAACGATGACTGGTTAAAATTTTTGGTGGTTTCTTGTTCAGTCCATAGGCCTACATCATGTGGCAAACCGGTGAGCATGTGGCTCTATTAGTATAGGAGATACCTGAAAACATATCACACTTTTCATCATAGTGCTTTTACCAATGCATAAAATGCATGGAGAAGTCATTTCGAATGACTGGTCCTCAGTGTTGTGAGAACGATGACTGGTTAAAATTTTTGGTGGTTTCTTGTTCAGTCCATAGGCCTACATCATGTGGCAAACCGGTGAGCATGTGGCTCTATTAGTATAGGAGATACCTGAAAACATATCACACTTTTCATCATAGTGCTTTTACCAATGCATAAAATGCATGGAGAAGTCATTTCGAATGACTGGTCCTCAGTGTTGTGAGAACGATGACTGGTTAAAATTTTTGGTGGTTTCTTGTTCAGTCCATAGGCCTACATCATGTGGCAAACCGGTGAGCATGTGGCTCTATTAGTATAGGAGATACCTGAAAACATATCACACTTTTCATCATAGTGCTTTTACCAATGCATAAAATGCATGGAGAAGTCATTTCGAATGACTGGTCCTCAGTGTTGTGAGAACGATGACTGGTTAAAATTTTTGGTGGTTTCTTGTTCAGTCCATAGGCCTACATCATGTGGCAAACCGGTGAGCATGTGGCTCTATTAGTATAGGAGATACCTGAAAACATATCACACTTTTCATCATAGTGCTTTTACCAATGCATAAAATGCATGGAGAAGTCATTTCGAATGACTGGTCCTCAGTGTTGTGAGAACGATGACTGGTTAAAATTTTTGGTGGTTTCTTGTTCAGTCCATAGGCCTACATCATGTGGCAAACCGGTGAGCATGTGGCTCTATTAGTATAGGAGATACCTGAAAACATATCACACTTTTCATCATAGTGCTTTTACCAATGCATAAAATGCATGGAGAAGTCATTTCGAATGACTGGTCCTCAGTGTTGTGAGAACGATGACTGGTTAAAATTTTTGGTGGTTTCTTGTTCAGTCCATAGGCCTACATCATGTGGCAAACCGGTGAGCATGTGGCTCTATTAGTATATGAGATACCTGAAAACATATCACACTTTTCATCATAGTGCTTTTACCAATGCATAAAATGCATGGAGAAGTCATTTCGAATGACTGGTCCTCAGTGTTGTGAGAACGATGACTGGTTAAAATTTTTGGTGGTTTCTTGTTCAGTCCATAGGCCTACATCATGTGGCAAACCGGTGAGCATGTGGCTCTATTAGTATAGGAGATACCTGAAAACATATCACACTTTTCATCATAGTGCTTTTACCAATGCATAAAATGCATGGAGAAGTCATTTCGAATGACTGGTCCTCAGTGTTGTGAGAACGATGACTGGTTAAAATTTTTGGTGGTTTCTTGTTCAGTCCATAGGCCTACATCATGTGGCAAACCGGTGAGCATGTGGCTCTATTAGTATAGGAGATACCTGAAAACATATCACACTTTTCATCATAGTGCTTTTACCAATGCATAAAATGCATGGAGAAGTCATTTCGAATGACTGGTCCTCAGTGTTGTGAGAACGATGACTGGTTAAAATTTTTGGTGGTTTCTTGTTCAGTCCATAGGCCTACATCATGTGGCAAACCGGTGAGCATGTGGCTCTATTAGTATAGGAGATACCTGAAAACATATCACACTTTTCATCATAGTGCTTTTACCAATGCATAAAATGCATGGAGAAGTCATTTCGAATGACTGGTCCTCAGTGTTGTGAGAACGATGACTGGTTAAAATTTTTGGTGGTTTCTTGTTCAGTCCATAGGCCTACATCATGTGGCAAACCGGTGAGCATGTGGCTCTATTAGTATAGGAGATACCTGAAAACATATCACACTTTTCATCATAGTGCTTTTACCAATGCATAAAATGCATGGAGAAGTCATTTCGAATGACTGGTCCTCAGTGTTGTGAGAACGATGACTGGTTAAAATTTTTGGTGGTTTCTTGTTCAGTCCATAGGCCTACATCATGTGGCAAACCGGTGAGCATGTGGCTCTATTAGTATAGGAGATACCTGAAAACATATCACACTTTTCATCATAGTGCTTTTACCAATGCATAAAATGCATGGAGAAGTCATTTCGAATGACTGGTCCTCAGTGTTGTGAGAACGATGACTGGTTAAAATTTTTGGTGGTTTCTTGTTCAGTCCATAGGCCTACATCATGTGGCAAACCGGTGAGCATGTGGCTCTATTAGTATAGGAGATACCTGAAAACATATCACACTTTTCATCATAGTGCTTTTACCAATGCATAAAATGCATGGAGAAGTCATTTCGAATGACTGGTCCTCAGTGTTGTGAGAACGATGACTGGTTAAAATTTTTGGTGGTTTCTTGTTCAGTCCATAGGCCTACATCATGTGGCAAACCGGTGAGCATGTGGCTCTATTAGTATAGGAGATACCTGAAAACATATCACACTTTTCATCATAGTGCTTTTACCAATGCATAAAATGCATGGAGAAGTCATTTCGAATGACTGGTCCTCAGTGTTGTGAGAACGATGACTGGTTAAAATTTTTGGTGGTTTCTTGTTCAGTCCATAGGCCTACATCATGTGGCAAACCGGTGAGCATGTGGCTCTATTAGTATAGGAGATACCTGAAAACATATCACACTTTTCATCATAGTGCTTTTACCAATGCATAAAATGCATGGAGAAGTCATTTCGAATGACTGGTCCTCAGTGTTGTGAGAACGATGACTGGTTAAAATTTTTGGTGGTTTCTTGTTCAGTCCATAGGCCTACATCATGTGGCAAACCGGTGAGCATGTGGCTCTATTAGTATAGGAGATACCTGAAAACATATCACACTTTTCATCATAGTGCTTTTACCAATGCATAAAATGCATGGAGAAGTCATTTCGAATGACTGGTCCTCAGTGTTGTGAGAACGATGACTGGTTAAAATTTTTGGTGGTTTCTTGTTCAGTCCATAGGCCTACATCATGTGGCAAACCGGTGAGCATGTGGCTCTATTAGTATAGGAGATACCTGAAAACATATCACACTTTTCATCATAGTGCTTTTACCAATGCATAAAATGCATGGAGAAGTCATTTCGAATGACTGGTCCTCAGTGTTGTGAGAACGATGACTGGTTAAAATTTTTGGTGGTTTCTTGTTCAGTCCATAGGCCTACATCATGTGGCAAACCGGTGAGCATGTGGCTCTATTAGTATAGGAGATACCTGAAAACATATCACACTTTTCATCATAGTGCTTTTACCAAAATGCATGGAGAAGTCATTTCGAATGACTTCATGCATTTTATGCATTGGTAAAAGCACTATGATGAAAAGTGTGATATGTTTTCAGGTATCTCCTATACTAATAGAGCCACATGCTCACCGGTTTGCCACATGATGTAGGCCTATGGACTGAACAAGAAACCACCAAAAATTTTAACCAGTCATCGTTCTCACAACACTGAGGACCAGTCATTCGAAATGACTTCTCCATGCATTTTATGCATTGGTAAAAGCAGTATGATGAAAAGTGTGATATGTTTTCAGGTATCTCCTATACTAATAGAGCTACATGCTCACCGGTTTGCCACATGATGTAGGCCTATGGACTGAACAAGAAACCACCAAAAATTTTAACCAGCCATCGTTCTCACAACACTGAGGACCAGTCATTCGAAATGACTTCTCCATGCATTTTATGCATTGGTAAAAGCACTATGATGAAAAGTGTGATATGTTTTCAGGTATCTTCTATACTAATAGAGCCACATGCTCACCGGTTTGCCACATGATGTAGGCCTATGGACTGAACAAGAAACCACCAAAAATTTTAACCAGTCATCGTTCTCACAACACTGAGGACCAGTCATTCGAAATGACTTCTCCATGCATTTTATGCATTGGTAAAAGCACTATGATGAAAAGTGTGATATGTTTTCAGGTATCTCCTATACTAATAGAGCCACATGATCACCGGTTTGCCACATGATGTAGGCCTATGGACTGAACAAGAAACCACCAAAAATTTTAACCAGTCATCGTTCTCACAACACTGAGGACCAGTCATTCGAAATGACTTCTCCATGCATTTTATGCATTGGTAAAAGCACTATGATGAAAAGTGTGATATGTTTTCAGGTATCTCCTATACTAATAGAGCCACATGCTCACCGGTTTGCCACATGATGTAGGCCTATGGACTGAACAAGAAACCACCAAAAATTTTAACCAGTCATCGTTCTCACAACACTGAGGACCAGTCATTCGAAATGACTTCTCCATGCATTTTATGCATTGGTAAAAGCACTATGATGAAAAGTGTGATATGTTTTCAGGTATCTCCTATACTAATAGAGCCACATGCTCACCGGTTTGCCACATGATGTAGGCCTATGGACTGAACAAGAAACCACCAAAAATTTTAACCAGTCATCGTTCTCACAACACTGAGGACCAGTCATTCGAAATGACTTCTCCATGCATTTTATGCATTGGTAAAAGCACTATGATGAAAAGTGTGATATGTTTTCAGGTATCTCCTATACTAATAGAGCCACATGCTCACCGGTTTGCCACATGATGTAGGCCTATGGACTGAACAAGAAACCACCAAAAATTTTAACCAGTCATCGTTCTCACAACACTGAGGACCAGTCATTCGAAATGACTTCTCCATGCATTTTATGCATTGGTAAAAGCACTATGATGAAAAGTGTGATATGTTTTCAGGTATCTCCTATACTAATAGAGCCACATGCTCACCGGTTTGCCACATGATGTAGGCCTATGGACTGAACAAGAAACCACCAAAAATTTTAACCAGTCATCGTTCTCACAACACTGAGGACCAGTCATTCGAAATGACTTCTCCATGCATTTTATGCATTGGTAAAAGCACTATGATGAAAAGTGTGATATGTTTTCAGGTATCTCCTATACTAATAGAGCCACATGCTCACCGGTTTGCCACATGATGTAGGCCTATGGACTGAACAAGAAACTGTTAGGACTGGCGGAACGCACCAAGACAGGTGACGAAGATGCGTTCGCAGTCCGGGGTCCACCGTGCAGGTGAGAACCTGCTGCTAGCAATTTGCAGACTCTATAGCGGTACACTAAAGTAAACACGCGTGGGTTAAACCTCACCCAGCGTGAGGAAAGCGATCCTGTTAATTCACAGGACCGCAATACCGCACTAGAGAGCGAGCAAGTGGCCAGCGGACTTAACCCCAGAAGGGATTGAAGCCCGATTAGGCCCTTGCTGGCACAACACCGCAACTGGGTGTGTAGAGAACCTTCAGAAATATAAGCGCACAAGTGCGCGAGCGATGCCGCACTAACGGACGCCACTAACCACCCAGACTTGGGTATGGAAAGCGCAAGGCAGGCGCACGGCGCCGTACTGGCAGGCACAGCTACAGGACGCTGTGATGTGTGTTTAGTGTAGTAGGCTAAGTCGGGCGCTAGATAGCAACCGTACACCTTCCGCGAACAGACATTCAATAGGGAAGGGGTAACCAAGAACGACTTGCACTCACACATACACACATATCAATTGTAAGACAATACTAGCGCATGGCCGTGCGGTCATGCGCAGTTTATATAGCTGCAGCACAGGAAATGGCTACAGAACTTTTGCCCTTCTAGGACCTGCCAAGAGGACCAATGGAATGTGCCTCAGAGCCTGAGCACATGACCCTCGATCTCCAACGGGAGATCTTGCCCTGGGCATGCTCAGTGTGTGCAGATAAGGACTTAGTCCCAGAGAAGTCCGCTCGCTGCTGACCAGAATAGGCTTCAAAGGCAGAAGCTGGAGAAGCAGCAATAACTCTTCTCACAGAGTCAGACTGAGCGAGACGCTGGGATCGACGTCCCTGCTGAGCAGACTCCACTGCGGCTGGAGGGGAATGGGAGACCGCAGCGGAGACGGATCGAGATTCCCCCTGTGCAGCAGAGGAAACTCGACTCCTAACATTACCCCCCCTCCTAGGGCCCCCCCCTCCTTGGGCCTCGCTACGCTCGAAGGCAGCAATGAGCTGTGGGGCCCGAATGTTTTCAGCAGGCTCCCAAGACCTGTCCTCTGGACCATAACCCTTCCAATCCACCAAATAAAACTTTTTGCCGCGTACCACCTTGCACCCCAAAATAGCGTTCACCTCGTAATCGTCCGTAGACGAACCCGATGTCCCGGCAGATGACTCGGAAAACCGGGACATGTATACAGGTTTCAAGAGGGACACATGAAAGGTGTCGGTGATACCCAAGCGTGGAGGAAGAGCCAGGCGGTAGACCACGGGATTAACCTGCTCGAGGACCTTGAATGGGCCCAAGTAGCGAGGAGCAAACTTAGTGGACTCAACTCGCAGCCTGATGTTACGGGCGGAGAGCCACACCAAGTCGCCAGGAGCAAAGGCCGGGGCAGGGCGCCGATGTGCATCGGCGGAGGACCTCATTCTCTCCTTCGAGGCCCGAATGGCATCCTGAGTGCGGTCCCAAATGTCCCGTGCCTCCACTGCCCAGTCTGCCACCCTGGAGTCAGCAGAGGACACGGGCATAGGCACAGGAACCCGCGGATGCTGGCCGTAATTAAGGAGGAAAGGAGTCTGACCGGTGGAATCGGCTACAGCGTTATTAAGGGCGAACTCTGCCCATGGTAATAAAGATGCCCAGTCACCCTGCCTGGCAGAAACAAAATGTCGCAGATATGTGACCAGAGTCTGATTGGCCCTCTCTACCAACCCATTCGTCTCGGGATGATATGCGGAAGAGAGATTTAACTCAATGCTGAGAAGACGACAAAGCTCTCTCCAGAACCGAGACGCAAACTGGGGACCCCGGTCACTGACAATTTTGTCTGGCATGCCGTGTAGGCGGAAGATGTGTCTTATGAACAACGCTGCCAAGGCCCGTGCAGAAGGTAACCGTGGGAGCGGCACCAAGTGCACCATTTTCGAGAAATGATCGGTAATTACCCAAATGACGGTACAGCCGCGAGACTTGGGCAAACCCACTACAAAGTCCATCCCGACCATCTCCCAGGGCCTGTCTGCCACCGGCAAGGGATAGAGTAACCCAGACGGCCGTTGTCGAGGAGACTTATTTTTGGCGCATGAGACACACGCCAGAACGTAATCCCTGACATCTCGCAGCATATGCGGCCACCAGTACGTCCTCGCCAGCAGCTCAGATGTCCTTTTAGTCCCAAAGTGTCCACCCACCCTGGAGGAATGAGCCCAAGAGAGAACCTCCGGTCGCAAATTTATGGGCACAAAAGTCTTGCCTGGAGGCACAGACTCAAGCGACACCGGAGCCACGGTTCTCAAGCTCTCAGAAGGAACAATAAGCCGAGGCTCTCCTTCCTCCTCCTCAGATGACACAACAGAGCGAGAAAGAGCATCAGCTCGAATGTTCTTCTCCCCAGCGACATAATGGAGGGTGAAGTGGAATCGGGAGAAAAATAAGGACCATCTGGCCTGGCGAGAATTTAGCCTCTGGGCTGTTTGCAAATATAGCAAATTTTTATGGTCTGTAAATACTTGAAAGGGAAAACGAGCCCCCTCCAAGAGATGTCTCCACTCAGAGAAAGCCAATTTCATCGCTAGCAACTCCCTGTCCCCGATGGAATAATTCCTCTCCGCTGGTGTGAAGGTCTTGGAGAAGAAAAAGCACGGATGCTTCCGACCTTGAGCATCCTTCTGGAAGAGGACTGCTCCAGCACCAACGGAAGAGGCATCCACCTCCATTATAAACGGCTTATCGACATCGGGACGATGTAGGATGGGAGCGCTAGCAAAATGAGACTTAGTAGAAGAAAAGGCCCTGGAGACCTCTTCAGACCACACTTTGGGATTTGCTCCCTTCTTGGTGAGGGCTACCAAGGGAGCTACCAAAGTTGAGAAATGGGGGATGAACTGGCGGTAATAATTAATGAACCCCATAAAGCGCTGCACCGCTTTAAGTGAATGGGGTTCTTGCCAGTCCATCACAGCCTGTAGTTTGGCAGGATCCATAGCCAATCCTTGGGCAGAGATGATATAGCCCAAGAAAGGTAAAGACTCCTGCTCAAACACACACTTCTCCAACTTTGCGTAAAGAGAGTTTGCCCGTAAGAGGTCGAAGACTCTGCCAACATCTCTCCGGTGGGAGTCAATATCTGGAGAGAAGATGAGAATATCATCCAGATAGACTACGACCGAGGTGGAAAGCATATCCCGGAAGATGTCGTTGACAAAGTCTTGGAAAACGGCTGGGGCATTACAGAGCCCGAAGGGCATCACCAGATACTCATAATGCCCATCTCTGGTGTTAAACGCCGTCTTCCATTCGTCCCCCTCACGAATGCGAATCAGGTTATAAGCTCCCCGCAGGTCTAATTTGGTAAATACCTTAGCTCCCCGTAGCCTATCAAAAAGCTCAGAAATCAGGGGCAGCGGGTACTTATTTTTAACGGTGATGGCGTTAAGACCCCTGTAGTCTATGCAAGGACGCAACTCTCCATTCTTCTTCTGTACGAAGAAGAACCCTGCCCCAGCTGGTGACACTGACTTCCTAATAAATCCTCTTGCCAAATTCTCCTGGATGTATTGGGACATAGCCTCCGTTTCCGGGAGAGAGAGGGGATAGACACGTCCCCGAGGAGGTTCTGCTCCAGGCAAGAGATCTATAGGACAGTCATAGGGACGGTGAGGCGGAAGGGTCTCCGCGGCTTTTTTGGAAAAGACGTCTGCATAAGACCAATAGTGTTTGGGGAGAGTAGAGAGATCTGCGGGTATCTCAGTGGTGGAAACCTGAACGCACTCTTTCACACATCTGCCCTTACAGGATTCACTCCAACCCAATATCCTCCCAGAGGTCCACTCAATATGTGGGGAGTGGAAACGAAGCCAGGGCATTCCCAGCAGAATCTCATCCATTCCCTCGGGAAGGACAAGAAGGGAAATAGTCTCCTGGTGGGATGGGGACATGGCTAACGTGAAAGGGACAGTCTGATGTGTGATCTGTAATGGAAGTGTCGACCCATTCACCACTCTCACGGTTACTGGTTTGGCTAGCATAGCCAGAGGTATTGCGTGGCGCTGAGCAAAAGCAGAAGACATAAAATTTCCCTCTGCTCCTGAATCCACACAAAGCTCTACTGTAAGAGTGGATGTGCCTAACAGGATTGTCCCTTTAAAGGACAATTTTGAGGAAAATGCCGCGGTGTCCAGTGAACCTCCTCCAATGGACACTAGACGCGATCGTTTTCCCGACCGCCGTGGACATTTATTAGCGAAATGTCCCGGTTGCTGGCAATTTTTACATAGCACAGGTACTCGAGCGGTCTGAGACCTAGATCCCGCTCGAGAAACCTCCATGGCCTCATGGGAGTCGGACGCCATAACAGGAGATTCTAGAGGTTTGGCAAAGATGGGAGCCAGCCGAAACCTCTGCCTACACTGGGTCCGCTCCAACCTCCGCTCGTTAAAACGGAGATCGATGCGGGTAGCTATAGTAATAAGCTCCTCCAGTGTGGCGGGAATCTCCCTGGTGGCCAAGGCGTCCTTCACATGATCTGCCAGTCCTTTCCAGAACACCGGAATAAGGACTTTATCCGGCCATTCCAGCTCAGAAGCTAGAGTCCGGAATAGGATGGCAAACTGGCTGACCATGGACGAAGCCTGAGTAATTGCCAACAATTGGAGCGCGGTATCGTGGGTGACACGAGGTCCCAGAAAGACCTGCCTCAGAGCGTCCAGGAAGATAGGAGCACTCTGCACCACACGATCACCACGTTCCCAAAGCGGCGTTGCCCACTCCAACGCCCTGCCCGACAAGAGAGATATAATGAATCCCACTTTCGCCCGTTCCGTAGGAAAACGTGCAGCCAGCAGCTCGAGATGTATGGAGCACTGGCTCACGAATCCCCGACATGGCTTACTGTCACCAGCAAACTTGTCTGGAAGCGGGAGACGGGATAAGGTCGGAGCAGGGGTGGCAGCGGACAAACTGGCTGCAGCTGCACTTGCAGCCTGAACAGCGACAGCAGTAACGTCCACAGCTGCGGTTGTGCGCTCGAGAGCCGCCAACCTACCCTCCAGCTGCTGGATGTACTGCTGTAGACGCTGACCGTCTGCCATTTACTAGCCAGACCCTGGCGCTAGTATTATGTTAGGACTGGCGGAACGCACCAAGACAGGTGACGAAGATGCGTTCGCAGTCCGGGGTCCACCGTGCAGGTGAGAACCTGCTGCTAGCAATTTGCAGACTCTATAGCGGTACACTAAAGTAAACACGCGTGGGTTAAACCTCACCCAGCGTGAGGAAAGCGATCCTGTTAATTCACAGGACCGCAATACCGCACTAGAGAGCGAGCAAGTGGCCAGCGGACTTAACCCCAGAAGGGATTGAAGCCCGATTAGGCCCTTGCTGGCACAACACCGCAACTGGGTGTGTAGAGAACCTTCAGAAATATAAGCGCACAAGTGCGCGAGCGATGCCGCACTAACGGACGCCACTAACCACCCAGACTTGGGTATGGAAAGCGCAAGGCAGGCGCACGGCGCCGTACTGGCAGGCACAGCTACAGGACGCTGTGATGTGTGTTTAGTGTAGTAGGCTAAGTCGGGCGCTAGATAGCAACCGTACACCTTCCGCGAACAGACATTCAATAGGGAAGGGGTAACCAAGAACGACTTGCACTCACACATACACACATATCAATTGTAAGACAATACTAGCGCATGGCCGTGCGGTCATGCGCAGTTTATATAGCTGCAGCACAGGAAATGGCTACAGAACTTTTGCCCTTCTAGGACCTGCCAAGAGGACCAATGGAATGTGCCGCAGAGCCTGAGCACATGACCCTCGATCTCCAACGGGAGATCTTGCCCTGGGCATGCTCAGTGTGTGCAGATAAGGACTTAGTCCCAGAGAAGTCCGCTCGCTGCTGACCAGAATAGGCTTCAAAGGCAGAAGCTGGAGAAGCAGCAATAACTCTTCTCACAGAGTCAGACTGAGCGAGACGCTGGGATCGACGTCCCTGCTGAGCAGACTCCACTGCGGCTGGAGGGGAATGGGAGACCGCAGCGGAGACGGATCGAGATTCCCCCTGTGCAGCAGAGGAAACTCGACTCCTAACAGAAACCACCAAAAATTTTAACCAGTCATCGTTCTCACAACACTGAGGACCAGTCATTCGAAATGACTTCTCCATGCATTTTATGCATTGGTAAAAGCACTATGATGAAAAGTGTGATATGTTTTCAGGTATCTCCTATACTAATAGAGCCACATGCTCACCGGTTTGCCACATGATGTAGGCCTATGGACTGAACAAGAAACCACCAAAAATTTTAACCAGTCATCGTTCTCACAACACTGAGGACCAGTCATTCGAAATGACTTCTCCATGCATTTTATGCATTGGTAAAAGCACTATGATGAAAAGTGTGATATGTTTTCAGGTATCTCCTATACTAATAGAGCCACATGCTCACCAGTTTGCCACATGATGTAGGCCTATGGACTGAACAAGAAACCACCAAAAATTTTAACCAGTCATCGTTCTCACAACACTGAGGACCAGTCATTCGAAATGACTTCTCCATGCATTTTATGCATTGGTAAAAGCACTATGATGAAAAGTGTGATATGTTTTCAGGTATCTCCTATACTAATAGAGCCACATGCTCACCGGTTTGCCACATGATGTAGGCCTATGGACTGAACAAGAAACCACCAAAAATTTTAACCAGTCATCGTTCTCACAACACTGAGGACCAGTCATTCGAAATGACTTCTCCATGCATTTTATGCATTGGTAAAAGCACTATGATGAAAAGTGTGATATGTTTTCAGGTTTCTCCTATACTAATAGATCCACATGCTCACCGGTTTGGCACATGATGTAGGCCTATGGACTGAACAAGAAACCACCAAAAATTTTAACCAGTCATCGTTCTCACAACACTGAGGACCAGTCATTCGAAATGACTTCTCCATGCATTTTATGCATTGGTAAAAGCACTATGATGAAAAGTGTGATATGTTTTCAGGTATCTCCTATACTAATAGAGCCACATGCTCACCGGTTTGCCACATGATGTAGGCCTATGGACTGAACAAGAAACCACCAAAAATTTTAACCAGCCATCGTTCTCACAACACTGAGGACCAGTCATTCGAAATGACTTCTCCATGCATTTTATGCATTGGTAAAAGCACTATGATGAAAAGTGTGATATGTTTTCAGGTATCTCCTATACTAATAGAGCCACATGCTCACCGGTTTGCCACATGATGTAGGCCTATGGACTGAACAAGAAACCACCAAAAATTTTAACCAGTCATCGTTCTCACAACACTGAGGACCAGTCATTCGAAATGACTTCTCCATGCATTTTATGCATTGGTAAAAGCACTATGATGAAAAGTGTGATATGTTTTCAGGTATCTCCTATACTAATAGAGCCACATGCTCACCGGTTTGCCACATGATGTAGGCCTATGGACTGAACAAGAAACCACCAAAAATTTTAACCAGTCATCGTTCTCACAACACTGAGGACCAGTCATTCGAAATGACTTCTCCATGCATTTTATGCATTGGTAAAAGCACTATGATGAAAAGTGTGATATGTTTTCAGGTATCTCCTATACTAATAGAGCCACATGCTCACCGGTTTGCCACATGATGTAGGCCTATGGACTGAACAAGAAACCACCAAAAATTTTAACCAGTCATCGTTCTCACAACACTGAGGACCAGTCATTCGAAATGACTTCTCCATGCATTTTATGCATTGGTAAAAGCACTATGATGAAAAGTGTGATATGTTTTCAGGTATCTCCTATACTAATAGAGCCACATGCTCACCGGTTTGCCACATGATGTAGGCCTATGGACTGAACAAGAAACCACCAAAAATTTTAACCAGTCATCGTTCTCACAACACTGAGGACCAGTCATTCGAAATGACTTCTCCATGCATTTTATGCATTGGTAAAAGCACTATGATGAAAAGTGTGATATGTTTTCAGGTATCTCCTATACTAATAGAGCCACATGCTCACCGGTTTGCCACATGATGTAGGCCTATGGACTGAACAAGAAACCACCAAAAATTTTAACCAGTCATCGTTCTCACAACACTGAGGACCAGTCATTCGAAATGACTTCTCCATGCATTTTATGCATTGGTAAAAGCACTATGATGAAAAGTGTGATATGTTTTCAGGTATCTCCTATCCTAATAGAGCCACATGCTCACCGGTTTGCCACATGATGTAGGCCTATGGACTGAACAAGAAACCACCAAAAATTTTAACCAGTCATCATTCTCACAACACTGAGGACCAGTCATTCGAAATGACTTCTCCATGCATTTTATGCATTGGTAAAAGCACTATGATGAAAAGTGTGATATGTTTTCTGGTATCTCCTATACTAATAGAGCCACATGCTCACCGGTTTGCCACATGATGTAGGCCTATGGACTGAACAAGAAACCACCAAAAATTTTAACCAGTCATCGTTCTCACAACACTGAGGACCAGTCATTCGAAATGACTTCTCCATGCATTTTATGCATTGGTAAAAGCACTATGATGAAAAGTGTGATATGTTTTCAGGTATCTCCTATACTAATAGAGCCACATGCTCACCGGTTTGCCACATGATGTAGGCCTATGGACTGAACAAGAAACCACCAAAAATTTTAACCAGTCATCGTTCTCACAACACTGAGGACCAGTCATTCGAAATGACTTCTCCATGCATTTTATGCATTGGTAAAAGCAATATGATGAAAAGTGTGATATGTTTTCAGGTATCTCCTATACTAATAGAGCCACATGCTCACCGGTTTGCCACATGATGTAGGCCTATGGACTGAACAAGAAACCACCAAAAATTTTAACCAGTCATCGTTCTCACAACACTGAGGACCAGTCATTCGAAATGACTTCTCCATGCATTTTATGCATTGGTAAAAGCACTATGATGAAAAGTGTGATATGTTTTCAGGTATCTCCTATACTAATAGAGCCACATGCTCACCGGTTTGCCACATGATGTAGGCCTATGGACTGAACAAGAAACCACCAAAAATTTTAACCAGTCATCGTTCTCACAACACTGAGGACCAGTCATTCGAAATGACTTCTCCATGCATTTTATGCATTGGTAAAAGCACTATGATGAAAAGTGTGATATGTTTTCAGGTATCTCCTATACTAATAGAGCCACATGCTCACCGGTTTGCCACATGATGTAGGCCTATGGACTGAACAAGAAACCACCAAAAATTTTAACCAGTCATCGTTCTCACAACACTGAGGACCAGTCATTCGAAATGACTTCTCCATGCATTTTATGCATTGGTAAAAGCAATATGATGAAAAGTGTGATATGTTTTCAGGTATCTCCTATACTAATAGAGCCACATGCTCACCGGTTTGCCACATGATGTAGGCCTATGGACTGAACAAGAAACCACCAAAAATTTTAACCAGTCATCGTTCTCACAACACTGAGGACCAGTCATTCGAAATGACTTCTCCATGCATTTTATGCATTGGTAAAAGCAATATGATGAAAAGTGTGATATGTTTTCAGGTATCTCCTATACTAATAGAGCCACATGCTCACCGGTTTGCCACATGATGTAGGCCTATGGACTGAACAAGAAACCACCAAAAATTTTAACCAGTCATCGTTCTCACAACACTGAGGACCAGTCATTCGAAATGACTTCTCCATGCATTTTATGCATTGGTAAAAGCACTATGATGAAAAGTGTGATATGTTTTCAGGTATCTCCTATACTAATAGAGCCACATGCTCACCGGTTTGCCACATGATGTAGGCCTATGGACTGAACAAGAAACCACCAAAAATTTTAACCAGTCATCGTTCTCACAACACTGAGGACCAGTCATTCGAAATGACTTCTCCATGCATTTTATGCATTGGTAAAAGCACTATGATGAAAAGTGTGATATGTTTTCAGGTATCTCCTATACTAATAGAGCCACATGCTCACCGGTTTGCCACATGATGTAGGCCTATGGACTGAACAAGAAACCACCAAAAATTTTAACCAGTCATCGTTCTCACAACACTGAGGACCAGTCATTCGAAATGACTTCTCCATGCATTTTATGCATTGGTAAAAGCACTATGATGAAAAGTGTGATATGTTTTCAGGTATCTCCTATACTAATAGAGCCACATGCTCACCGGTTTGCCACATGATGTAGGCCTATGAACTGAACAAGAAACCACCAAAAATTTTAACCAGTCATCGTTCTCACAACACTGAGGACCAGTCATTCGAAATGACTTCTCCATGCATTTTATGCATTGGTAAAAGCACTATGATGAAAAGTGTGATATGTTTTCAGGTATCTCCTATACTAATAGAGCCACATGCTCACCGGTTTGCCACATGATGTAGGCCTATGGACTGAACAAGAAACCACCAAAAATTTTAACCAGTCATCGTTCTCACAACACTGAGGACCAGTCATTCGAAATGACTTCTCCATGCATTTTATGCATTGGTAAAAGCACTATGATGAAAAGTGTGATATGTTTTCAGGTATCTCCTATACTAATAGAGCCACATGCTCACCGGTTTGCCACATGATGTAGGCCTATGGACTGAACAAGAAACCACCAAAAATTTTAACCAGTCATCGTTCTCACAACACTGAGGACCAGTCATTCGAAATGACTTCTCCATGCATTTTATGCATTGGTAAAAGCAATATGATGAAAAGTGTGATATGTTTTCAGGTATCTCCTATACTAATAGAGCCACATGCTCACCGGTTTGCCACATGATGTAGGCCTATGGACTGAACAAGAAACCACCAAAAATTTTAACCAGTCATCGTTCTCACAACACTGAGGACCAGTCATTCGAAATGACTTCTCCATGCATTTTATGCATTGGTAAAAGCACTATGATGAAAAGTGTGATATGTTTTCAGGTATCTCCTATACTAATAGAGCCACATGCTCACCGGTTTGCCACATGATGTAGGCCTATGGACTGAACAAGAAACCACCAAAAATTTTAACCAGTCATCGTTCTCACAACACTGAGGACCAGTCATTCGAAATTACTTCTCCATGCATTTTATGCATTGGTAAAAGCACTATGATGAAAAGTGTGATATGTTTTCAGGTATCTCCTATACTAATAGAGCCACATGCTCACCGGTTTGCCACATGATGTAGGCCTATGGACTGAACAAGAAACCACCAAAAATTTTAACCAGTCATCGTTCTCACAACACTGAGGACCAGTCATTCGAAATGACTTCTCCATGCATTTTATGCATTGGTAAAAGCACTATGATGAAAAGTGTGATATGTTTTCAGGTATCTCCTATACTAATAGAGCCACATGCTCACCGGTTTGCCACATGATGTAGGCCTATGGACTGAACAAGAAACCACCAAAAATTTTAACCAGTCATCGTTCTCACAACACTGAGGACCAGTCATTCGAAATGACTTCTCCATGCATTTTATGCATTGGTAAAAGCACTATGATGAAAAGTGTGATATGTTTTCAGGTATCTCCTATACTAATAGAGCCACATGCTCACCGGTTTGCCACATGATGTAGGCCTATGGACTGAACAAGAAACCACCAAAAATTTTAACCAGTCATCGTTCTCACAACACTGAGGACCAGTCATTTGAAATGACTTCTCCATGCATTTTATGCATTGGTAAAAGCACTATGATGAAAAGTGTGATATGTTTTCAGGTATCTCCTATACTAATAGAGCCACATGCTCACCGGTTTGCCACATGATGTAGGCCTATGGACTGAACAAGAAACCACCAAAAATTTTAACCAGTCATCGTTCTCACAACACTGAGGACCAGTCATTCGAAATGACTTCTCCATGCATTTTATGCATTGGTAAAAGCACTATGATGAAAAGTGTGATATGTTTTCAGGTATCTCCTATACTAATATAGTAACATAGTAACATAGTAACATAGTTAGTAAGGCCGAAAAAAGACATTTGTCCATCCAGTTCAGCCTATATTCCATCATAATAAATACCCAGATCTACGTCCTTCTACAGAACCTAATAATTGTATGATACAATATTGTTCTGCCCCAGGAAGACATCCAGGCCTCTCTTGAACCCCTCGACTGAGTTCGCCATCACCACCTCCTCAGGCAAGCAATTCCAGATTCTCACTGCCCTAACAGTAAAGAATCCTCTTCTATGTTGGTGGAAAAACCTTCTCTCCTCCAGACGCAAAGAATGCCCCCTTGTGCCCGTCACCTTCCTTGGTATAAACAGATCCTCAGCGAGATATTTGTATTGTCCCCTTATATACTTATACATGGTTATTAGATCGCCCCTCAGTCGTCTTTTTTCTAGACTAAATAATCCTAATTTCGCTAATCTATCTGGGTATTGTAGTTCTCCCATCCCCTTTATTAATTTTTTTGCCCTCCTTTGTACTCTCTCTCTAATAGAGCCACATGCTCACCGGTTTGCCACATGATGTAGGCCTATGGACTGAACAAGAAACCACCAAAAATTTTAACCAGTCATCGTTCTCACAACACTGAGGACCAGTCATTCGAAATGACTTCTCCATGCATTTTATGCATTGGTAAAAGCAATATGATGAAAAGTGTGATATGTTTCCAGGTATCTCCTATACTAATAGAGCCACATGCTCACCGGTTTGCCACATGATGTAGGCCTATGGACTGAACAAGAAACCACCAAAAATTTTAACCAGTCATCGTTCTCACAACACTGAGGACCAGTCATTCGAAATGACTTCTCCATGCATTTTATGCATTGGTAAAAGCACTATGATGAAAAGTGTGATATGTTTTCAGGTATCTCCTATACTAATAGAGCCACATGCTCACCGGTTTGCCACATGATGTAGGCCTATGGACTGAACAAGAAACCACCAAAAATTTTAACCAGTCATCGTTCTCACAACACTGAGGACCAGTCATTCGAAATGACTTCTCCATGCATTTTATGCATTGGTAAAAGCACTATGATGAAAAGTGTGATATGTTTTCAGGTATCTCCTATACTAATAGAGCCACATGCTCACCGGTTTGCCACATGATGTAGGCCTATGGACTGAACAAGAAACCACCAAAAATTTTAACCAGTCATCGTTCTCACAACACTGAGGACCAGTCATTCGAAATGACTTCTCCATGCATTTTATGCATTGGTAAAAGCACTATGATGAAAAGTGTGATATGTTTTCAGGTATCTCCTATACTAATAGAGCCACATGCTCACCGGTTTGCCACATGATGTAGGCCTATGAACTGAACAAGAAACCACCAAAAATTTTAACCAGTCATCGTTCTCACAACACTGAGGACCAGTCATTCGAAATGACTTCTCCATGCATTTTATGCATTGGTAAAAGCACTATGATGAAAAGTGTGATATGTTTTCAGGTATCTCCTATACTAATAGAGCCACATGCTCACCGGTTTGCCACATGATGTAGGCCTATGGACTGAACAAGAAACCACCAAAAATTTTAACCAGTCATCGTTCTCACAACACTGAGGACCAGTAATTCGAAATGACTTCTGCATGCATTTTATGCATTGGTAAAAGCACTATGATGAAAAGTGTGATATGTTTTCAGGTATCTCCTATACTAATAGAGCCACATGCTCACCGGTTTGCCACATGATGTAGGCCTATGGACTGAACAAGAAACCACCAAAAATTTTAACCAGTCATCGTTCTCACAACACTGAGGACCAGTAATTCGAAATGACTTCTCCATGCATTTTATGCATTGGTAAAAGCACTATGATGAAAAGTGTGATATGTTTTCAGGTATCTCCTATACTAATAGAGCCACATGCTCACCGGTTTGCCACATGATGTAGGCCTATGGACTGAACAAGAAACCACCAAAAATTTTAACCAGTCATCGTTCTCACAACACTGAGGACCAGTCATTCGAAATGACTTCTCCATGCATTTTATGCATTGGTAAAAGCACTATGATGAAAAGTGTGATATGTTTTCAGGTATCTCCTATACTAATAGAGCCACATGTTCACCGGTTTGCCACATGATGTAGGCCTATGGACTGAACAAGAAACCACCAAAAATTTTAACCAGTCATCGTTCTCACAACACTGAGGACCAGTCATTCGAAATGACTTCTCCATGCATTTTATGCATTGGTAAAAGCACTATGATGAAAAGTGTGATATGTTTTCAGGTATCTCCTATACTAATAGAGCCACATGCTCACCGGTTTGCCACATGATGTAGGCCTATGGACTGAACAAGAAACCACCAAAAATTTTAACCAGTCATCGTTCTCACAACACTGAGGACCAGTCATTCGAAATGACTTCTCCATGCATTTTATGCATTGGTAAAAGCACTATGATGAAAAGTGTGATATGTTTTCAGGTATCTCCTATACTAATAGAGCCACATGCTCACCGGTTTGCCACATGATGTAGGCCTATGGACTGAACAAGAAACCACCAAAAATTTTAACCAGTCATCGTTCTCAACAGCACTGAGGACCAGTCATTCGAAATGACTTCTCCATGCATTTTATGCATTGGTAAAAGCACTATGATGAAAAGTGTGATATGTTTTCAGGTATCTCCTATACTAATAGAGCCACATGCTCACCGGTTTGCCACATGATGTAGGCCTATGGACTGAACAAGAAACCACCAAAAATTTTAACCAGTCATCGTTCTCACAACACTGAGGACCAGTCATTCGAAATGACTTCTCCATGCATTTTATGCATTGGTAAAAGCACTATGATGAAAAGTGTGATATGTTTTCAGGTATCTCCTATAATAATAGAGCCACATGCTCACCGGTTTGCCACATGATGTAGGCCTATGGACTGAACAAGAAACCACCAAAAATTTTAACCAGTCATCGTTCTCACAACACTGAGGACCAGTCATTCGAAATGACTTCTCCATGCATTTTATGCATTGGTAAAAGCACTATGATGAAAAGTGTGATATGTTTTCAGGTATCTCCTATACTAATAGAGCCACATGCTCACCGGTTTGCCACATGATGTAGGCCTATGGACTGAACAAGAAACCACCAAAAATTTTAACCAGTCATCGTTCTCGCAACACTGAGGACCAGTCATTCGAAATGACTTCTCCATGCATTTTATGCATTGGTAAAAGCACTATGATGAAAAGTGTGATATGTTTTCAGGTATCTCCTATACTAATAGAGCCACATGCTCACCGGTTTGCCACATGATGTAGGCCTATGGACTGAACAAGAAACCACCAAAAATTTTAACCAGTCATCGTTCTCACAACACTGAGGACCAGTCATTCGAAATGACTTCTCCATGCATTTTATGCATTGGTAAAAGCACTATGATGAAAAGTGTGATATGTTTTCAGGTATCTCCTATACTAATAGAGCCACATTGCTCACCGGTTTGCCACATGATGTAGGCCTATGGACTGAACAAGAAACCACCAAAAATTTCAACCAGTCATCGTTCTCACAACACTGAGGACCAGTCATTCGAAATGACTTCTCCATGCATTTTATGCATTGGTAAAAGCACTATGATGAAAAGTGTGATATGTTTTCAGGTATCTCCTATACTAATAGAGCCACATGCTCACCGGTTTGCCACATGATGTAGGCCTATGGACTGAACAAGAAACCACCAAAAATTTTAACCAGTCATCGTTCTCACAACACTGAGGACCAGTCATTCGAAATGACTTCTCCATGCATTTTATGCATTGGTAAAAGCACTATGATGAAAAGTGTGATATGTTTTCTGGTATCTCCTATACTAATAGAGCCACATGCTCACCGGTTTGCCACATGATGTAGGCCTATGGACTGAACAAGAAACCACCAAAAATTTTAACCAGTCATCGTTCTCACAACACTGAGGACCAGTCATTCGAAATGACTTCTCCATGCATTTTATGCATTGGTAAAAGCACTATGATGAAAAGTGTGATATGTTTTCAGGTATCTCCTATACTAATAGAGCCACATGCTCACCGGTTTGCCACATGATGTAGGCCTATGGACTGAACAAGAAACCACCAAAAATTTTAACCAGTCATCGTTCTCACAACACTGAGGACCAGTCATTCGAAATGACTTCTCCATGCATTTTATGCATTGGTAAAAGCACTATGATGAAAAGTGTGATATGTTTTCAGGTATCTCCTATACTAATAGAGCCACATGCTCACCGGTTTGCCACATGATGTAGGCCTATGGACTGAACAAGAAACCACCAAAAATTTTAACCAGTCATCGTTCTCACAACACTGAGGACCAGTCATTCGAAATGACTTCTCCATGCATTTTATGCATTGGTAAAAGCACTATGATGAAAAGTGTGATATGTTTTCAGGTATCTCCTATACCAAGAGAGCCACATGCTCACCGGTTTGCCACATGATGTAGGCCTATGGACTGAACAAGAAACCACCAAAAATTTTAACCAGTCATCGTTCTCACAACACTGAGGACCAGTCATTCGAAATGACTTCTCCATGCATTTTATGCATTGGTAAAAGCACTATGATGAAAAGTGTGATATGTTTTCAGGTATCTCCTATACTAATAGAGCCACATGCTCACCGGTTTGCCACATGATGTAGGCCTATGGACTGAACAAGAAACCACCAAAAATTTTAACCAGTCATCATTCTCGCAACACTGAGGACCAGTCATTAGAAATGACTTCTCCATGCATTTTATGCATTGGTAAAAGCACTATGATGAAAAGTGTGATATGTTTTCAGGTATCTCCTATACTAATAGAGCCACATGCTCACCGGTTTGCCACATGATGTAGGCCTATGGACTGACCAAGAAACCTCCAAAAATTTTAACCAGTCATCGTTCTCACAACACTGAGGACCAGTCATTCGAAATGACTTCTCCATGCATTTTATGCATTGGTAAAAGCACTATGATGAAAAGTGTGATATGTTTTCAGGTATCTCCTATACTAATAGAGCCACATGCTCACCGGTTTGCCACATGATGTAGGCCTATGGACTGAACAAGAAACCACCAAAAATTTTAACCAGTCATCGTTCTCACAACACTGAGGACCAGTCATTCGAAATGACTTCTCCATGCATTTTATGCATTGGTAAAAGCACTATGATGAAAAGTGTGATATGTTTTCAGGTATCTCCTATACTAATAGAGCCACATGCTCACCGGTTTGCCACATGATGTAGGCCTATCGACTGAACAAGAAACCACCAAAAATTTTAACCAGTCATCGTTCTCACAACACTGAGGACCAGTCATTCGAAATGACTTCTCCATGCATTTTATGCATTGGTAAAAGCACTATGATGAAAAGTGTGATATGTTTTCAGGTATCTCCTATACTAATAGAGCCACATGCTCACCGGTTTGCCACATGATGTAGGCCTATGGACTGAACAAGAAACCACCAAAAATTTTAACCAGTCATCGTTCTCACAACACTGAGGACCAGTCATTCGAAATGACTTCTCCATGCATTTTATGCATTGGTAAAAGCAATATGATGAAAAGTGTGATATATTTTCAGGTATCTCCTATACTAATAGAGCCACATGCTCACCGGTTTGCCACATGATGTAGGCCTATGGACTGAACAAGAAACCACCAAAAATTTTAACCAGTCATCGTTCTCACAACACTGAGGACCAGTCATTCGAAATGACTTCTCCATGCATTTTATGCATTGGTAAAAGCACTATGATGAAAAGTGTGATATGTTTTCTGGTATCTCCTATACTAATAGAGCCACATGCTCACCGGTTTGCCACATGATGTAGGCCTATTGACTGAACAAGAAACCACCAAAAATTTTAACCAGTCATCGTTCTCACAACACTGAGGACCAGTCATTCGAAATGACTTCTCCATGCATTTTATGCATTGGTAAAAGCACTATGATGAAAAGTGTGATATGTTTTCAGATATCTCCTATACTAATAGAGCCACATGCTCACCGGTTTGCCACATGATGTAGGCCTATGGACTGAACAAGAAACCACCAAAAATTTTAACCAGTCATCGTTCTCACAACACTGAGGACCAGTCATTCGAAATGACTTCTCCATGCATTTTATGCATTGGTAAAAGCACTATGATGAAAAGTGTGATATGTTTTCAGTAGTGTTGAGCGATACCGTCCGATACTTGAAAGTATCGGTATCGGATAGTATCGGCCGATACCCGAAAAATATCGGATATCGCCGATACCGATATCCGATACCAATACAAGTCAATGGGACATCAAGTATCGGAATGTATCCTCATGGATCCCAGGGTCTGAAGGAGAGGAAACTCTCCTTCAGGCCCTGGGATCCATATTAAAGTGTAAAATAAAGAATTAAAATAAAAAATATTGTTATATTCACCTCTCCGGCGGCCCCTGGACATCAGCGGGAGGATCCGGCGTCCGGCACGGCTTCTTTCTTCAAAATGCGCGCCTTCAGGACCTGTGGAATGACGTCCCGGCTTCTGATTGGTCGCGTGCCGCCCATGTGACCGCCACGCGACCAATCAGAAGCCGCGACGTCATTCCTCAGGTCCTAGAAGGCGCTCATTCTAGGACTTTAGCTGAGGAATGACGTCGCGGCTTCTGATTGGTCGCGTGGCGGTCACATGGGCGGCACGCGACCAATCAGAAGCCGGGACGTCATTCCACAGGTCCTGAAGGCGCGCATTTTGAAGAAAGAAGCCGTGCCGGACGCCGGATCCTCCCGCTGATGTCCAGGGGCCGCCGGAGAGGTGAATATAACAATATTTTTTATTTTAATTCTTTATTTTACACTTCCGATACCGATACCCGATATCACAAAAATATCGGATCTCGGTATCGGAATTCTGATACCGCAAGTATCGGCCGATACCCGATACTTGCGGTATCGGAATGCTCAACACTAGTTTTCAGGTATCTCCTATACTAATAGAGCCACATGCTCACCGGTTTGCCACATGATGTAGGCCTATGGACTGAACAAGAAACCACCAAAAATTTTAACCAGTCATCGTTCTCACAACACTGAGGACCAGTCATTCGAAATGACTTCTCCATGCATTTTATGCATTGGTAAAAGCACTATGATGAAAAGTGTGATATGTTTTCAGGTATCTCCTATACTAATAGAGCCACATGCTCACCGGTTTGCCACATGATGCAGGCCTATGGACTGAACAAGAAACCACCAAAAATTTTAACCAGTCATCGTTCTCACAACACTGAGGACCAGTCATTCGAAATGACTTCTCCATGCATTTTATGCATTGGTAAAAGCACTATGATGAAAAGTGTGATATGTTTTCAGGTATCTCCTATACTAATAGAGCCACATGCTCACCGGTTTGCCACATGATGCAGGCCTATGGACTGAACAAGAAACCACCAAAAATTTTAACCAGTCATCGTTCTCACAACACTGAGGACCAGTCATTCGAAATGACTTCTCCATGCATTTTATGCATTGGTAAAAGCACTATGATGAAAAGTGTGATATGTTTTCAGGTATCTCCTATACTAATAGAGCCACATGCTCACCGGTTTGCCACATGATGTAGGCCTATGGACTGAACAAGAAACCACCAAAAATTTTAACCAGTCATCGTTCTCACAACACTGAGGACCAGTCATTCGAAATGACTTCTCCATGCATTTTATGCATTGGTAAAAGCACTATGATGAAAAGTGTGATATGTTTTCAGGTATCTCCTATACTAATAGAGCCACATGCTCACCGGTTTGCCACATGATGCAGGCCTATGGACTGAACAAGAAACCACCAAAAATTTTAACCAGTCATCGTTCTCACAACACTGAGGACCAGTCATTCGAAATGACTTCTCCATGCATTTTATGCATTGGTAAAAGCACTATGATGAAAAGTGTGATATGTTTTCATGTATCTCCTATACTAATAGAGCCACAAGCTCACCGGTTTGCCACATGATGTAGGCCTTTGGACTGAACAAGAAACCACCAAAAATTTTAACCAGTCATCGTTCTCACAACACTGAGGACCAGTCATTCGAAATGACTTCTCCATGCATTTTATGCATTGGTAAAAGCACTATGATGAAAAGTGTGATATGTTTTCTGGTATCTCCTATACTAATAGAGCCACATGCTCACCGGTTTGCCACATGATGTAGGCCTATGGACTGAACAAGAAACCACCAAAAATTTTAACCAGTCATCGTTATCACAACACTGAGGACCAGTCATTCGAAATGACTTCTCCATGCATTTTATGCATTGGTAAAAGCACTATGATGAAAAGTGTGATATGTTTTCAGATATCTCCTATACTAATAGAGCCACATGCTCACCGGTTTGCCACATGATGTAGGCCTATGGACTGAACAAGAAACCACCAAAAATTTTAACCAGTCATCGTTCTCACAACACTGAGGACCAGTCATTCGAAATGACTTCTCCATGCATTTTATGCATTGGTAAAAGCACTATGATGAAAAGTGTGATATGTTTTCAGGTATCTCCTATACTAATAGAGCCACATGCTCACCGGTTTGCCACATGATGCAGGCCTATGGACTGAACAAGAAACCACCAAAAATTTTAACCAGTCATCGTTCTCACAACACTGAGGACCAGTCATTCGAAATGACTTCTCCATGCATTTTATGCATTGGTAAAAGCACTATGATGAAAAGTGTGATATGTTTTCAGGTATCTCCTATACTAATAGAGCCACATGCTCACCGGTTTGCCACATGATGTAGGCCTATGGACTGAACAAGAAACCACCAAAAATTTTAACCAGTCATCGTTCTCACAACACTGAGGACCAGTCATTCGAAATGACTTCTCCATGCATTTTATGCATTGGTAAAAGCACTATGATGAAAAGTGTGATATGTTTTCAGGTATCTCCTATACTAATAGAGCCACATGCTCACCGGTTTGCCACATGATGCAGGCCTATGGACTGAACAAGAAACCACCAAAAATTTTAACCAGTCATCGTTCTCACAACACTGAGGACCAGTCATTCGAAATGACTTCTCCATGCATTTTATGCATTGGTAAAAGCACTATGATGAAAAGTGTGATATGTTTTCAGGTATCTCCTATACTAATAGAGCCACAAGCTCACCGGTTTGCCACATGATGTAGGCCTTTGGACTGAACAAGAAACCACCAAAAATTTTAACCAGTCATCGTTCTCACAACACTGAGGACCAGTCATTCGAAATGACTTCTCCATGCATTTTATGCATTGGTAAAAGCACTATGATGAAAAGTGTGATATGTTTTCAGGTATCTCCTATACTAATAGAGCCACATGCTCACCGGTTTGCCACATGTTGTAGGCCTATGGACTGAACAAGAAACCACCAAAAATTTTAACCAGTCATCATTCTCACAACACTGAGGACCAGTCATTCAAAATGACTTCTCCATGCATTTTATGCATTGGTAAAAGCACTATGATGAAAAGTGTGATATGTTTTCAGGTATCTCCTATACTAATAGAGCCACATGCTCACCGGTTTGCCACATGATGTAGGCCTATGGACTGAACAAGAAACTACCAAAAATTTTAACCAGTCATCGTTCTCACAACACTGAGGACCAGTCATTCGAAATGACTTCTCCATGCATTTTATGCATTGGTAAAAGCACTATGATGAAAAGTGTGATATGTTTTCAGGTATCTCCTATACTAATAGAGCCACATGCTCACCGGTTTGCCACATGATGTAGGCCTATGGACTGAACAAGAAACCACCAAAAATTTTAACCAGTCATCGTTCTCACAACACTGAGGACCAGTCATTCGAAATGACTTCTCCATGCATTTTATGCATTGGTAAAAGCAATATGATGAAAAGTGTGATATATTTTCAGGTATCTCCTATACTAATAGAGCCACATGCTCACCGGTTTGCCACATGATGTAGGCCTATGGACTGAACAAGAAACCACCAAAAATTTTAACCAGTCATCGTTCTCACAACACTGAGGACCAGTCATTCGAAATGACTTCTCCATGCATTTTATGCATTGGTAAAAGCACTATGATGAAAAGTGTGATATGTTTTCAGGTATCTCCTATACTAATAGAGCCACATGCTCACCGGTTTGCCACATGATGTAGGCCTATGGACTGAACAAGAAACCACCAAAAATTTTAACCAGTCATCGTTCTCACAACACTGAGGACCAGTCATTCGAAATGACTTCTCCATGCATTTTATGCATTGGTAAAAGCACTATGATGAAAAGTGTGATATGTTTTCAGGTATCTCCTATACTAATAGAGCCACATGCTCACCGGTTTGCCACATGATGCAGGCCTATGGACTGAACAAGAAACCACCAAAAATTTTAACCAGTCATCGTTCTCACAACACTGAGGACCAGTCATTCGAAATGACTTCTCCATGCATTTTATGCATTGGTAAAAGCACTATGATGAAAAGTGTGATATGTTTTCAGGTATCTCCTATACTAATAGAGCCACATGCTCACCGGTTTGCCACATGATGCAGGCCTATGGACTGAACAAGAAACTACCAAAAATTTTAACCAGTCATCGTTCTCACAACACTGAGGACCAGTCATTCGAAATGACTTCTCCATGCATTTTATGCATTGGTAAAAGCAATATGATGAAAAGTGTGATATATTTTCAGGTATCTCCTATACTAATAGAGCCACATGCTCACCGGTTTGCCACATGATGTAGGCCTATGGACTGAACAAGAAACCACCAAAAATTTTAACCAGTCATCGTTCTCACAACACTGAGGACCAGTCATTCGAAATGACTTCTCCATGCATTTTATGCATTGGTAAAAGCACTATGATGAAAAGTGTGATATGTTTTCAGGTATCTCCTATACTAATAGAGCCACATGCTCACCGGTTTGCCACATGATGTAGGCCTATGGACTGAACAAGAAACCACCAAAAATTTTAACCAGTCATCGTTCTCACAACACTGAGGACCAGTCATTCGAAATGACTTCTCCATGCATTTTATGCATTGGTAAAAGCACTATGATGAAAAGTGTGATATGTTTTCAGGTATCTCCTATACTAATAGAGCCACATGCTCACCGGTTTGCCACATGATGCAGGCCTATGGACTGAACAAGAAACCACCAAAAATTTTAACCAGTCATCGTTCTCACAACACTGAGGACCAGTCATTCGAAATGACTTCTCCATGCATTTTATGCATTGGTAAAAGCACTATGATGAAAAGTGTGATATGTTTTCAGGTATCTCCTATACTAATAGAGCCACATGCTCACCGGTTTGCCACATGATGCAGGCCTATGGACTGAACAAGAAACTACCAAAAATTTTAACCAGTCATCGTTCTCACAACACTGAGGACCAGTCATTCGAAATGACTTCTCCATGCATTTTATGCATTGGTAAAAGCACTATGATGAAAAGTGTGATATGTTTTCAGGTATCTCCTATACTAATAGAGCCACATGCTCACCGGTTTGCCACATGATGTAGGCCTATGGACTGAACAAGAAACCACCAAAAATTTTAACCAGTCATCGTTCTCACAACACTGAGGACCAGTCATTCGAAATGACTTCTCCATGCATTTTATGCATTGGTAAAAGCACTATGATGAAAAGTGTGATATGTTTTCAGGTATCTCCTATACTAATAGAGCCACATGCTCACCGGTTTGCCACATGATGCAGGCCTATGGACTGAACAAGAAACCACCAAAAATTTTAACCAGTCATCGTTCTCACAACACTGAGGACCAGTCATTCGAAATGACTTCTCCATGCATTTTATGCATTGGTAAAAGCACTATGATGAAAAGTGTGATATGTTTTCAGGTATCTCCTATACTAATAGAGCCACAAGCTCACCGGTTTGCCACATGATGTAGGCCTTTGGACTGAACAAGAAACCACCAAAAATTTTAACCAGTCATCGTTCTCACAACACTGAGGACCAGTCATTCGAAATGACTTCTCCATGCATTTTATGCATTGGTAAAAGCACTATGATGAAAAGTGTGATATGTTTTCTGGTATCTCCTATACTAATAGAGCCACATGCTCACCGGTTTGCCACATGATGTAGGCCTATGGACTGAACAAGAAACCACCAAAAATTTTAACCAGTCATCGTTATCACAACACTGAGGACCAGTCATTCGAAATGACTTCTCCATGCATTTTATGCATTGGTAAAAGCACTATGATGAAAAGTGTGATATGTTTTCAGATATCTCCTATACTAATAGAGCCACATGCTCACCGGTTTGCCACATGATGTAGGCCTATGGACTGAACAAGAAACCACAAAAAATTTTAACCAGTCATCGTTCTCACAACACTGAGGACCAGTCATTCGAAATGACTTCTCCATGCATTTTATGCATTGGTAAAAGCACTATGATGAAAAGTGTGATATGTTTTCAGGTATCTCCTATACTAATAGAGCCACATGCTCACCGGTTTGCCACATGATGCAGGCCTATGGACTGAACAAGAAACCACCAAAAATTTTAACCAGTCATCGTTCTCACAACACTGAGGACCAGTCATTCGAAATGACTTCTCCATGCATTTTATGCATTGGTAAAAGCACTATGATGAAAAGTGTGATATGTTTTCAGGTATCTCCTATACTAATAGAGCCACATGCTCACCGGTTTGCCACATGATGTAGGCCTATGGACTGAACAAGAAACCACCAAAAATTTTAACCAGTCATCGTTCTCACAACACTGAGGACCAGTCATTCGAAATGACTTCTCCATGCATTTTATGCATTGGTAAAAGCACTATGATGAAAAGTGTGATATGTTTTCAGGTATCTCCTATACTAATAGAGCCACATGCTCACCGGTTTGCCACATGATGCAGGCCTATGGACTGAACAAGAAACCACCAAAAATTTTAACCAGTCATCGTTCTCACAACACTGAGGACCAGTCATTCGAAATGACTTCTCCATGCATTTTATGCATTGGTAAAAGCACTATGATGAAAAGTGTGATATGTTTTCAGGTATCTCCTATACTAATAGAGCCACAAGCTCACCGGTTTGCCACATGATGTAGGCCTTTGGACTGAACAAGAAACCACCAAAAATTTTAACCAGTCATCGTTCTCACAACACTGAGGACCAGTCATTCGAAATGACTTCTCCATGCATTTTATGCATTGGTAAAAGCACTATGATGAAAAGTGTGATATGTTTTCAGGTATCTCCTATACTAATAGAGCCACATGCTCACCGGTTTGCCACATGATGTAGGCCTATGGACTGAACAAGAAACCCACCAAAAATTTTAACCAGTCATCATTCTCACAACACTGAGGACCAGTCATTCAAAATGACTTCTCCATGCATTTTATGCATTGGTAAAAGCACTATGATGAAAAGTGTGATATGTTTTCAGGTATCTCCTATACTAATAGAGCCACATGCTCACCGGTTTGCCACATGATGTAGGCCTATGGACTGAACAAGAAACTACCAAAAATTTTAACCAGTCATCGTTCTCACAACACTGAGGACCAGTCATTCAAAATGACTTCTCCATGCATTTTATGCATTGGTAAAAGCACTATGATGAAAAGTGTGATATGTTTTCAGGTATCTCCTATACTAATAGAGCCACATGCTCACCGGTTTGCCACATGATGTAGGCCTATGGACTGAACAAGAAACCACCAAAAATTTTAACCAGTCATCGTTCTCACAACACTGAGGACCAGTCATTCGAAATGACTTCTCCATGCATTTTATGCATTGGTAAAAGCACTATGATGAAAAGTGTGATATGTTTTCAGGTATCTCCTATACTAATAGAGCCACATGCTCACCGGTTTGCCACATGATGTAGGCCTATGGACTGAACAAGAAACCACCAAAAATTTTAACCAGTCATCGTTCTCACAACACTGAGGACCAGTCATTCGAAATGACTTCTCCATGCATTTTATGCATTGGTAAAAGCACTATGATGAAAAGTGTGATATGTTTTCAGGTATCTCCTATACTAATAGAGCCACATGCTCACCGGTTTGCCACATGATGTAGGCCTATGGACTGAACAAGAAACCACCAAAAATTTTAACCAGTCATCGTTCTCACAACACTGAGGACCAGTCATTCGAAATGACTTCTCCATGCATTTTATGCATTGGTAAAAGCACTATGATGAAAAGTGTGATATGTTTTCAGGTATCTCCTATACTAATAGAGCCACATGCTCACCGGTTTGCCACATGATGTAGGCCTATGGACTGAACAAGAAACCACCAAAAATTTTAACCAGTCATCGTTCTCACAACACTGAGGACCAGTCATTCGAAATGACTTCTCCATGCATTTTATGCATTGGTAAAAGCACTATGATGAAAAGTGTGATATGTTTTCAGGTATCTCCTATACTAATAGAGCCACATGCTCACCGGTTTGCCACATGATGCAGGCCTATGGACTGAACAAGAAACCACCAAAAATTTTAACCAGTCATCGTTCTCACAACACTGAGGACCAGTCATTCGAAATGACTTCTCCATGCATTTTATGCATTGGTAAAAGCACTATGATGAAAAGTGTGATATGTTTTCAGGTATCTCCTATACTAATAGAGCCACAAGCTCACCGGTTTGCCACATGATGTAGGCCTTTGGACTGAACAAGAAACCACCAAAAATTTTAACCAGTCATCGTTCTCACAACACTGAGGACCAGTCATTCGAAATGACTTCTCCATGCATTTTATGCATTGGTAAAAGCACTATGATGAAAAGTGTGATATGTTTTCAGGTATCTCCTATACTAATAGAGCCACATGCTCACCGGTTTGCCACATGTTGTAGGCCTATGGACTGAACAAGAAACCACCAAAAATTTTAACCAGTCATCATTCTCACAACACTGAGGACCAGTCATTCAAAATGACTTCTCCATGCATTTTATGCATTGGTAAAAGCACTATGATGAAAAGTGTGATATGTTTTCAGGTATCTCCTATACTAATAGAGCCACATGCTCACCGGTTTGCCACATGATGTAGGCCTATGGACTGAACAAGAAACTACCAAAAATTTTAACCAGTCATCGTTCTCACAACACTGAGGACCAGTCATTCGAAATGACTTCTCCATGCATTTTATGCATTGGTAAAAGCACTATGATGAAAAGTGTGATATGTTTTCAGGTATCTCCTATACTAATAGAGCCACATGCTCACCGGTTTGCCACATGATGTAGGCCTATGGACTGAACAAGAAACCACCAAAAATTTTAACCAGTCATCGTTCTCACAACACTGAGGACCAGTCATTCGAAATGACTTCTCCATGCATTTTATGCATTGGTAAAAGCAATATGATGAAAAGTGTGATATATTTTCAGGTATCTCCTATACTAATAGAGCCACATGCTCACCGGTTTGCCACATGATGTAGGCCTATGGACTGAACAAGAAACCACCAAAAATTTTAACCAGTCATCGTTCTCACAACACTGAGGACCAGTCATTCGAAATGACTTCTCCATGCATTTTATGCATTGGTAAAAGCACTATGATGAAAAGTGTGATATGTTTTCAGGTATCTCCTATACTAATAGAGCCACATGCTCACCGGTTTGCCACATGATGTAGGCCTATGGACTGAACAAGAAACCACCAAAAATTTTAACCAGTCATCGTTCTCACAACACTGAGGACCAGTCATTCGAAATGACTTCTCCATGCATTTTATGCATTGGTAAAAGCACTATGATGAAAAGTGTGATATGTTTTCAGGTATCTCCTATACTAATAGAGCCACATGCTCACCGGTTTGCCACATGATGCAGGCCTATGGACTGAACAAGAAACCACCAAAAATTTTAACCAGTCATCGTTCTCACAACACTGAGGACCAGTCATTCGAAATGACTTCTCCATGCATTTTATGCATTGGTAAAAGCACTATGATGAAAAGTGTGATATGTTTTCAGGTATCTCCTATACTAATAGAGCCACATGCTCACCGGTTTGCCACATGATGCAGGCCTATGGACTGAACAAGAAACTACCAAAAATTTTAACCAGTCATCGTTCTCACAACACTGAGGACCAGTCATTCGAAATGACTTCTCCATGCATTTTATGCATTGGTAAAAGCACTATGATGAAAAGTGTGATATGTTTTCAGGTATCTCCTATACTAATAGAGCCACATGCTCACCGGTTTGCCACATGATGTAGGCCTATGGACTGAACAAGAAACCACCAAAAATTTTAACCAGTCATCGTTCTCACAACACTGAGGACCAGTCATTCGAAATGACTTCTCCATGCATTTTATGCATTGGTAAAAGCACTATGATGAAAAGTGTGATATGTTTTCAGGTATCTCCTATACTAATAGAGCCACATGCTCACCGGTTTGCCACATGATGTAGGCCTATGGACTGAACAAGAAACCACCAAAAATTTTAACCAGTCATCGTTCTCACAACACTGAGGACCAGTCATTCGAAATGACTTCTCCATGCATTTTATGCATTGGTAAAAGCACTATGATGAAAAGTGTGATATGTTTTCAGGTATCTCCTATACTAATAGAGCCACATGCTCACCGGTTTGCCACATGATGTAGGCCTATGGACTGAACAAGAAACCACCAAAAATTTTAACCAGTCATCGTTATCACAACACTGAGGACCAGTCATTCGAAATGACTTCTCCATGCATTTTATGCATTGGTAAAAGCACTATGATGAAAAGTGTGATATGTTTTCAGATATCTCCTATACTAATAGAGCCACATGCTCACCGGTTTGCCACATGATGTAGGCCTATGGACTGAACAAGAAACCACCAAAAATTTTAACCAGTCATCGTTCTCACAACACTGAGGACCAGTCATTCGAAATGACTTCTCCATGCATTTTATGCATTGGTAAAAGCACTATGATGAAAAGTGTGATATGTTTTCAGGTATCTCCTATACTAATAGAGCCACATGCTCACCGGTTTGCCACATGATGCAGGCCTATGGACTGAACAAGAAACCACCAAAAATTTTAACCAGTCATCGTTCTCACAACACTGAGGACCAGTCATTCGAAATGACTTCTCCATGCATTTTATGCATTGGTAAAAGCACTATGATGAAAAGTGTGATATGTTTTCAGGTATCTCCTATACTAATAGAGCCACATGCTCACCGGTTTGCCACATGATGTAGGCCTATGGACTGAACAAGAAACCACCAAAAATTTTAACCAGTCATCGTTCTCACAACACTGAGGACCAGTCATTCGAAATGACTTCTCCATGCATTTTATGCATTGGTAAAAGCACTATGATGAAAAGTGTGATATGTTTTCAGGTATCTCCTATACTAATAGAGCCACATGCTCACCGGTTTGCCACATGATGCAGGCCTATGGACTGAACAAGAAACCACCAAAAATTTTAACCAGTCATCGTTCTCACAACACTGAGGACCAGTCATTCGAAATGACTTCTCCATGCATTTTATGCATTGGTAAAAGCACTATGATGAAAAGTGTGATATGTTTTCAGGTATCTCCTATACTAATAGAGCCACAAGCTCACCGGTTTGCCACATGATGTAGGCCTTTGGACTGAACAAGAAACCACCAAAAATTTTAACCAGTCATCGTTCTCACAACACTGAGGACCAGTCATTCGAAATGACTTCTCCATGCATTTTATGCATTGGTAAAAGCACTATGATGAAAAGTGTGATATGTTTTCAGGTATCTCCTATACTAATAGAGCCACATGCTCACCGGTTTGCCACATGATGTAGGCCTATGGACTGAACAAGAAACCCACCAAAAATTTTAACCAGTCATCATTCTCACAACACTGAGGACCAGTCATTCAAAATGACTTCTCCATGCATTTTATGCATTGGTAAAAGCACTATGATGAAAAGTGTGATATGTTTTCAGGTATCTCCTATACTAATAGAGCCACATGCTCACCGGTTTGCCACATGATGTAGGCCTATGGACTGAACAAGAAACTACCAAAAATTTTAACCAGTCATCGTTCTCACAACACTGAGGACCAGTCATTCAAAATGACTTCTCCATGCATTTTATGCATTGGTAAAAGCACTATGATGAAAAGTGTGATATGTTTTCAGGTATCTCCTATACTAATAGAGCCACATGCTCACCGGTTTGCCACATGATGTAGGCCTATGGACTGAACAAGAAACCACCAAAAATTTTAACCAGTCATCGTTCTCACAACACTGAGGACCAGTCATTCGAAATGACTTCTCCATGCATTTTATGCATTGGTAAAAGCACTATGATGAAAAGTGTGATATGTTTTCAGGTATCTCCTATACTAATAGAGCCACATGCTCACCGGTTTGCCACATGATGTAGGCCTATGGACTGAACAAGAAACCACCAAAAATTTTAACCAGTCATCGTTCTCACAACACTGAGGACCAGTCATTCGAAATGACTTCTCCATGCATTTTATGCATTGGTAAAAGCACTATGATGAAAAGTGTGATATGTTTTCAGGTATCTCCTATACTAATAGAGCCACATGCTCACCGGTTTGCCACATGATGTAGGCCTATGGACTGAACAAGAAACCACCAAAAATTTTAACCAGTCATCGTTCTCACAACACTGAGGACCAGTCATTCGAAATGACTTCTCCATGCATTTTATGCATTGGTAAAAGCACTATGATGAAAAGTGTGATATGTTTTCAGGTATCTCCTATACTAATAGAGCCACATGCTCACCGGTTTGCCACATGATGTAGGCCTATGGACTGAACAAGAAACCACCAAAAATTTTAACCAGTCATCGTTCTCACAACACTGAGGACCAGTCATTCGAAATGACTTCTCCATGCATTTTATGCATTGGTAAAAGCACTATGATGAAAAGTGTGATATGTTTTCAGGTATCTCCTATACTAATAGAGCCACATGCTCACCGGTTTGCCACATGATGTAGGCCTATGGACTGAACAAGAAACCACCAAAAATTTTAACCAGTCATCGTTCTCACAACACTGAGGACCAGTCATTCGAAATGACTTCTCCATGCATTTTATGCATTGGTAAAAGCACTATGATGAAAAGTGTGATATGTTTTCAGGTATCTCCTATACTAATAGAGCCACATGCTCACCGGTTTGCCACATGATGTAGGCCTATGGACTGAACAAGAAACCACCAAAAATTTTAACCAGTCATCGTTCTCACAACACTGAGGACCAGTCATTCGAAATGACTTCTCCATGCTTTTTATGCATTGGTAAAAGCACTATGATGAAAAGTGTGATATGTTTTCTGGTATCTCCTATACTAATAGAGCCACATGCTCACCGGTTTGCCACATGATGTAGGCCTATGGACTGAACAAGAAACCACCAAAAATTTTAACCAGTCATCGTTCTCACAACACTGAGGACCAGTCATTCGAAATGACTTCTCCATGCATTTCATGCATTGGTAAAAGCACTATGATGAAAAGTGTGATATGTTTTCAGGTATCTCCTATACTAATAGAGCCACATGCTCACCGGTTTGCCACATGATGTAGGCCTATGGACTGAACAAGAAACCACCAAAAATTTAAACCAGTCATCGTTCTCACAACACTGAGGACCAGTCATTCGAAATGACTTCTCCATGCATTTTATGCATTGGTAAAAGCACTATGATGAAAAGTGTGATATGTTTTCAGGTATCTCCTATACTAATAGAGCCACATGCTCACCGGTTTGCCACATGATGTAGGCCTATGGACTAAACAAGAAACCACCAAAAATTTTAACCAGTCATCGTTCTCACAACACTGAGGACCAGTCATTCGAAATGACTTCTCCATGCATTTTATGCATTGGTAAAAGCACTATGACGAAAAGTGTGATATGTTTTCTGGTATCTCCTATACTAATAGAGCCACATGCTCACCGGTTTGCCACATGATGTAGGCCTATGGACTGAACAAGAAACCACCAAAAATTTTAACCAGTCATCGTTCTCACAACACTGAGGACCAGTCATTCGAAATGACTTCTCCATGCATTTTATGCATTGGTAAAAGCACTATGATGAAAAGTGTGATATGTTTTCAGGTATCTCCTATACTAATAGAGCCACATGCTCACCGGTTTGCCACATGATGTAGGCCTATGGACTGAACAAGAAACCACCAAAAATTTTAACCAGTCATCGTTCTCACAACACTGAGGACCAGTCATTCGAAATGACTTCTCCATGCATTTTATGCATTGGTAAAAGCACTATGATGAAAAGTGTGATATGTTTTCAGGTATCTCCTATACTAAGAGAGCCACATGCTCACCGGTTTGCCACATGATGTAGGCCTATGGACTGAACAAGAAACCACCAAAAATTTTAACCAGTCATCGTTCTCACAACACTGAGGACCAGTCATTCGAAATGACTTCTCCATGCATTTTATGCATTGGTAAAAGCACTATGATGAAAAGTGTGATATGTTTTCAGGTATCTCCTATACTAATAGAGCCACATGCTCACCGGTTTGCCACATGATGTAGGCCTATGGACTGAACAAGAAACCACCAAAAATTTTAACCAGTCATCGTTCTCACAACACTGAGGACCAGTCATTAGAAATGACTTCTCCATGCATTTTATGCATTGGTAAAAGCACTATGATGAAAAGTGTGATATGTTTTCAGGTATCTCCTATACTAATAGAGCCACATGCTCACCGGTTTGCCACATGATGTAGGCCTATGGACTGAACAAGAAACCACCAAAAATTTTAACCAGTCATCGTTCTCACAACACTGAGGACCAGTCATTCGAAATGACTTCTCCATGCATTTTATGCATTGGTAAAAGCACTATGATGAAAAGTGTGATATGTTTTCAGGTATCTCCTATACTAATAGAGCCACATGCTCACCGGTTTGCCACATGATGTAGGCCTATGGACTGAACAAGAAACCACCAAAAATTTTAACCAGTCATCATTCTCACAACACTGAGGACCAGTCATTAGAAATGACTTCTCCATGCATTTTATGCATTGGTAAAAGCACTATGATGAAAAGTGTGATATGTTTTCAGGTATCTCCTATACTAATAGAGCCACATGCTCACCGGTTTGCCACATGATGTAGGCCTATGGACTGAACAAGAAACCACCAAAAATTTTAACCAGTCATCGTTCTCACAACACTGAGGACCAGTCATTCGAAATGACTTCTCCATGCATTTTATGCATTGGTAAAAGCACTATGATGAAAAGTGTGATATGTTTTCAGGTATCTCCTATACTAATAGAGCCACATGCTCACCGGTTTGCCACATGATGTAGGCCTATGGACTGAACAAGAAACCACCAAAAATTTTAACCAGTCATCGTTCTCACAACACTGAGGACCAGTCATTCGAAATGACTTCTCCATGCATTTTATGCATTGGTAAAAGCACTATGATGAAAAGTGTGATATGTTTTCAGGTATCTCCTATACTAATAGAGCCACATGCTCACCGGTTTGCCACATGATGTAGGCCTATCGACTGAACAAGAAACCACCAAAAATTTTAACCAGTCATCGTTCTCACAACACTGAGGACCAGTCATTCGAAATGACTTCTCCATGCATTTTATGCATTGGTAAAAGCACTATGATGAAAAGTGTGATATGTTTTCAGGTATCTCCTATACTAATAGAGCCACATGCTCACCGGTTTGCCACATGATGTAGGCCTATGGACTGAACAAGAAACCACCAAAAATTTTAACCAGTCATCGTTCTCACAACACTGAGGACCAGTCATTCGAAATGACTTCTCCATGCATTTTATGCATTGGTAAAAGCACTATGATGAAAAGTGTGATATGTTTTCAGGTATCTCCTATACTAATAGAGCCACATGCTCACCGGTTTGCCACATGATGCAGGCCTATGGACTGAACAAGAAACCACCAAAAATTTTAACCAGTCATCGTTCTCACAACACTGAGGACCAGTCATTCGAAATGACTTCTCCATGCATTTTATGCATTGGTAAAAGCACTATGATGAAAAGTGTGATATGTTTTCAGGTATCTCCTATACTAATAGAGCCACATGCTCACCGGTTTGCCACATGATGCAGGCCTATGGACTGAACAAGAAACCACCAAAAATTTTAACCAGTCATCGTTCTCACAACACTGAGGACCAGTCATTCGAAATGACTTCTCCATGCATTTTATGCATTGGTAAAAGCACTATGATGAAAAGTGTGATATGTTTTCAGGTATCTCCTATACTAATAGAGCCACATGCTCACCGGTTTGCCACATGATGTAGGCCTATGGACTGAACAAGAAACCACCAAAAATTTTAACCAGTCATCGTTCTCACAACACTGAGGACCAGTCATTCGAAATGACTTCTCCATGCATTTTATGCATTGGTAAAAGCACTATGATGAAAAGTGTGATATGTTTTCAGGTATCTCCTATACTAATAGAGCCACATGCTCACCGGTTTGCCACATGATGCAGGCCTATGGACTGAACAAGAAACCACCAAAAATTTTAACCAGTCATCGTTCTCACAACACTGAGGACCAGTCATTCGAAATGACTTCTCCATGCATTTTATGCATTGGTAAAAGCACTATGATGAAAAGTGTGATATGTTTTCAGGTATCTCCTATACTAATAGAGCCACAAGCTCACCGGTTTGCCACATGATGTAGGCCTTTGGACTGAACAAGAAACCACCAAAAATTTTAACCAGTCATCGTTCTCACAACACTGAGGACCAGTCATTCGAAATGACTTCTCCATGCATTTTATGCATTGGTAAAAGCACTATGATGAAAAGTGTGATATGTTTTCTGGTATCTCCTATACTAATAGAGCCACATGCTCACCGGTTTGCCACATGATGTAGGCCTATGGACTGAACAAGAAACCACCAAAAATTTTAACCAGTCATCGTTCTCACAACACTGAGGACCAGTCATTCGAAATGACTTCTCCATGCATTTTATGCATTGGTAAAAGCACTATGATGAAAAGTGTGATATGTTTTCAGATATCTCCTATACTAATAGAGCCACATGCTCACCGGTTTGCCACATGATGTAGGCCTATGGACTGAACAAGAAACCACCAAAAATTTTAACCAGTCATCGTTCTCACAACACTGAGGACCAGTCATTCGAAATGACTTCTCCATGCATTTTATGCATTGGTAAAAGCACTATGATGAAAAGTGTGATATGTTTTCAGGTATCTCCTATACTAATAGAGCCACATGCTCACCGGTTTGCCACATGATGCAGGCCTATGGACTGAACAAGAAACCACCAAAAATTTTAACCAGTCATCGTTCTCACAACACTGAGGACCAGTCATTCGAAATGACTTCTCCATGCATTTTATGCATTGGTAAAAGCACTATGATGAAAAGTGTGATATGTTTTCAGGTATCTCCTATACTAATAGAGCCACATGCTCACCGGTTTGCCACATGATGCAGGCCTATGGACTGAACAAGAAACCACCAAAAATTTTAACCAGTCATCGTTCTCACAACACTGAGGACCAGTCATTCGAAATGACTTCTCCATGCATTTTATGCATTGGTAAAAGCACTATGATGAAAAGTGTGATATGTTTTCAGGTATCTCCTATACTAATAGAGCCACATGCTCACCGGTTTGCCACATGATGCAGGCCTATGGACTGAACAAGAAACCACCAAAAATTTTAACCAGTCATCGTTCTCACAACACTGAGGACCAGTCATTCGAAATGACTTCTCCATGCATTTTATGCATTGGTAAAAGCACTATGATGAAAAGTGTGATATGTTTTCAGGTATCTCCTATACTAATAGAGCCACAAGCTCACCGGTTTGCCACATGATGTAGGCCTTTGGACTGAACAAGAAACCACCAAAAATTTTAACCAGTCATCGTTCTCACAACACTGAGGACCAGTCATTCGAAATGACTTCTCCATGCATTTTATGCATTGGTAAAAGCACTATGATGAAAAGTGTGATATGTTTTCAGGTATCTCCTATACTAATAGAGCCACATGCTCACCGGTTTGCCACATGATGTAGGCCTATGGACTGAACAAGAAACCACCAAAAATTTTAACCAGTCATCATTCTCACAACACTGAGGACCAGTCATTCAAAATGACTTCTCCATGCATTTTATGCATTGGTAAAAGCACTATGATGAAAAGTGTGATATGTTTTCAGGTATCTCCTATACTAATAGAGCCACATGCTCACCGGTTTGCCACATGATGTAGGCCTATGGACTGAACAAGAAACCACCAAAAATTTTAACCAGTCATCGTTCTCACAACACTGAGGACCAGTCATTCGAAATGACTTCTCCATGCATTTTATGCATTGGTAAAAGCACTATGATGAAAAGTGTGATATGTTTTCAGGTATCTCCTATACTAATAGAGCCACATGCTCACCGGTTTGCCACATGATGTAGGCCTATGGACTGAACAAGAAACCACCAAAAATTTTAACCAGTCATCGTTCTCACAACACTGAGGACCAGTCATTCGAAATGACTTCTCCATGCATTTTATGCATTGGTAAAAGCACTATGATGAAAAGTGTGATATGTTTTCAGGTATCTCCTATACTAATAGAGCCACATGCTCACCGGTTTGCCACATGATGTAGGCCTATGGACTGAACAAGAAACCACCAAAAATTTTAACCAGTCATCGTTCTCACAACACTGAGGACCAGTCATTCGAAATGACTTCTCCATGCATTTTATGCATTGGTAAAAGCACTATGATGAAAAGTGTGATATGTTTTCAGGTATCTCCTATACTAATAGAGCCACATGCTCACCGGTTTGCCACATGATGTAGGCCTATGGACTGAACAAGAAACCACCAAAAATATTAACCAGTCATCGTTCTCACAACACTGAGGACCAGTCATTCGAAATGACTTCTCCATGCATTTTATGCATTGGTAAAAGCACTATGATGAAAAGTGTGATATGTTTTCAGGTATCTCCTATACTAATAGAGCCACATGCTCACCGGTTTGCCACATGATGTAGGCCTATGGACTGAACAAGAAACCACCAAAAATTTTAACCAGTCATCGTTCTCACAACACTGAGGACCAGTCATTCGAAATGACTTCTCCATGCATTTTATGCATTGGTAAAAGCACTATGATGAAAAGTGTGATATGTTTTCAGGTATCTCCTATACTAATAGAGCCACATGCTCACCGGTTTGCCACATGATGTAGGCCTATGGACTGAACAAGAAACCACCAAAAATTTTAACCAGTCATCGTTCTCACAACACTGAGGACCAGTCATTCGAAATGACTTCTCCATGCATTTTATGCATTGGTAAAAGCACTATGATGAAAAGTGTGATATGTTTTCAGGTATCTCCTATACTAATAGAGCCACATGCTCACCGGTTTGCCACATGATGTAGGCCTATGGACTGAACAAGAAACCACCAAAAATTTTAACCAGTCATCGTTCTCACAACACTGAGGACCAGTCATTCGAAATGACTTCTCCATGCATTTTATGCATTGGTAAAAGCACTATGATGAAAAGTGTGATATGTTTTCTGGTATCTCCTATACTAATAGAGCCACATGCTCACCGGTTTGCCACATGATGTAGGCCTATGGACTGAACAAGAAACCACCAAAAATTTTAACCAGTCATCGTTCTCACAACACTGAGGACCAGTCATTCGAAATGACTTCTCCATGCATTTCATGCATTGGTAAAAGCACTATGATGAAAAGTGTGATATGTTTTCAGGTATCTCCTATACTAATAGAGCCACATGCTCACCGGTTTGCCACATGATGTAGGCCTATGGACTGAACAAGAAACCACCAAAAATTTTAACCAGTCATCGTTCTCACAACACTGAGGACCAGTCATTCGAAATGACTTCTCCATGCATTTTATGCATTGGTAAAAGCACTATGATGAAAAGTGTGATATGTTTTCAGGTATCTCCTATACTAATAGAGCCACATGCTCACCGGTTTGCCACATGATGTAGGCCTATGGACTGAACAAGAAACCACCAAAAATTTTAACCAGTCATCGTTCTCACAACACTGAGGACCAGTCATTCGAAATGACTTCTCCATGTATTTTATGCATTGGTAAAAGCACTATGATGAAAAGTGTGATATGTTTTCTGGTATCTCCTATACTAATAGAGCCACATGCTCACCGGTTTGCCACATGATGTAGGCCTATGGACTGAACAAGAAACCACCAAAAATTTTAACCAGTCATCGTTCTCACAACACTGAGGACAGTCATTCGAAATGACTTCTCCATGCATTTTATGCATTGGTAAAAGCACTATGATGAAAAGTGTGATATGTTTTCAGGTATCTCCTATACTAATAGAGCCACATGCTCACCGGTTTGCCACATGATGTAGGCCTATGGACTGAACAAGAAACCACCAAAAATTTTAACCAGTCATCGTTCTCACAACACTGAGGACCAGTCATTCGAAATGACTTCTCCATGCATTTTATGCATTGGTAAAAGCACTATGATGAAAAGTGTGATATGTTTTCAGGTATCTCCTATACTAATAGAGCCACATGCTCACCGGTTTGCCACATGATGTAGGCCTATGGACTGAACAAGAAACCACCAAAAATTTAAACCAGTCATCGTTCTCACAACACTGAGGACCAGTCATTCGAAATGACTTCTCCATGCATTTTATGCATTGGTAAAAGCACTATGATGAAAAGTGTGATATGTTTTCAGGTATCTCCTATACTAATAGAGCCACATGCTCACCGGTTTGCCACATGATGTAGGCCTATGGACTAAACAAGAAACCACCAAAAATTTTAACCAGTCATCGTTCTCACAACACTGAGGACCAGTCATTCGAAATGACTTCTCCATGCATTTTATGCATTGGTAAAAGCACTATGATGAAAAGTGTGATATGTTTTCTGGTATCTCCTATACTAATAGAGCCACATGCTCACCGGTTTGCCACATGATGTAGGCCTATGGACTGAACAAGAAACCACCAAAAATTTTAACCAGTCATCGTTCTCACAACACTGAGGACCAGTCATTCGAAATGACTTCTCCATGCATTTTATGCATTGGTAAAAGCACTATGATGAAAAGTGTGATATGTTTTCAGGTATCTCCTATACTAATAGAGCCACATGCTCACCGGTTTGCCACATGATGTAGGCCTATGGACTGAACAAGAAACCACCAAAAATTTTAACCAGTCATCGTTCTCACAACACTGAGGACCAGTCATTCGAAATGACTTCTCCATGCATTTTATGCATTGGTAAAAGCACTATGATGAAAAGTGTGATATGTTTTCAGGTATCTCCTATACTAAGAGAGCCACATGCTCACCGGTTTGCCACATGATGTAGGCCTATGGACTGAACAAGAAACCACCAAAAATTTTAACCAGTCATCGTTCTCACAACACTGAGGACCAGTCATTCGAAATGACTTCTCCATGCATTTTATGCATTGGTAAAAGCACTATGATGAAAAGTGTGATATGTTTTCAGGTATCTCCTATACTAATAGAGCCACATGCTCACCGGTTTTGCCACATGATGTAGGCCTATGGACTGAACAAGAAACCACCAAAAATTTTAACCAGTCATCGTTCTCACAACACTGAGGACCAGTCATTAGAAATGACTTCTCCATGCATTTTATGCATTGGTAAAAGCACTATGATGAAAAGTGTGATATGTTTTCAGGTATCTCCTATACTAATAGAGCCACATGCTCACCGGTTTGCCACATGATGTAGGCCTATGGACTGAACAAGAAACCACCAAAAATTTTAACCAGTCATCGTTCTCACAACACTGAGGACCAGTCATTCGAAATGACTTCTCCATGCATTTTATGCATTGGTAAAAGCACTATGATGAAAAGTGTGATATGTTTTCAGGTATCTCCTATACTAATAGAGCCACATGCTCACCGGTTTGCCACATGATGTAGGCCTATGGACTGAACAAGAAACCACCAAAAATTTTAACCAGTCATCGTTCTCACAACACTGAGGACCAGTCATTCGAAATGACTTCTCCATGCATTTTATGCATTGGTAAAAGCACTATGATGAAAAGTGTGATATGTTTTCAGGTATCTCCTATACTAATAGAGCCACATGCTCACCGGTTTGCCACATGATGTAGGCCTATCGACTGAACAAGAAACCACCAAAAATTTTAACCAGTCATCGTTCTCACAACACTGAGGACCAGTCATTCGAAATGACTTCTCCATGCATTTTATGCATTGGTAAAAGCACTATGATGAAAAGTGTGATATGTTTTCTGGTATCTCCTATACTAATAGAGCCACATGCTCACCGGTTTGCCACATGATGTAGGCCTATGGACTGAACAAGAAACCACCAAAAATTTTAACCAGTCATCGTTCTCACAACACTGAGGACCAGTCATTCGAAATGACTTCTCCATGCATTTTATGCATTGGTAAAAGCAATATGATGAAAAGTGTGATATGTTTTCAGGTATCTCCTATACTAATAGAGCCACATGCTCACCGGTTTGCCACATGATGTAGGCCTATGGACTGAACAAGAAACCACCAAAAATTTTAACCAGTCATCGTTCTCACAACACTGAGGACCAGTCATTCGAAATGACTTCTCCATGCATTTTATGCATTGGTAAAAGCACTATGATGAAAAGTGTGATATGTTTTCTGGTATCTCCTATACTAATAGAGCCACATGCTCACCGGTTTGCCACATGATGTAGGCCTATGGACTGAACAAGAAACCACCAAAAATTTTAACCAGTCATCGTTCTCACAACACTGAGGACCAGTCATTCGAAATGACTTCTCCATGCATTTTATGCATTGGTAAAAGCACTATGATGAAAAGTGTGATATGTTTTCAGATATCTCCTATACTAATAGAGCCACATGCTCACCGGTTTGCCACATGATGTAGGCCTATGGACTGAACAAGAAACCACCAAAAATTTTAACCAGTCATCGTTCTCACAACACTGAGGACCAGTCATTCGAAATGACTTCTCCATGCATTTTATGCATTGGTAAAAGCACTATGATGAAAAGTGTGATATGTTTTCAGGTATCTCCTATACTAATAGAGCCACATGCTCACCGGTTTGCCACATGATGTAGGCCTATGGACTGAACAAGAAACCACCAAAAATTTTAACCAGTCATCGTTCTCACAACACTGAGGACCAGTCATTCGAAATGACTTCTCCATGCATTTTATGCATTGGTAAAAGCACTATGATGAAAAGTGTGATATGTTTTCAGGTATCTCCTATACTAAGAGAGCCACATGCTCACCGGTTTGCCACATGATGTAGGCCTATGGACTGAACAAGAAACCACCAAAAATTTTAACCAGTCATCGTTCTCACAACACTGAGGACCAGTCATTCGAAATGACTTCTCCATGCATTTTATGCATTGGTAAAAGCACTATGATGAAAAGTGTGATATGTTTTCAGGTATCTCCTATACTAATAGAGCCACATGCTCACCGGTTTGCCACATGATGTAGGCCTATGGACTGAACAAGAAACCACCAAAAATTTTAACCAGTCATCGTTCTCACAACACTGAGGACCAGTCATTAGAAATGACTTCTCCATGCATTTTATGCATTGGTAAAAGCACTATGATGAAAAGTGTGATATGTTTTCAGGTATCTCCTATACTAATAGAGCCACATGCTCACCGGTTTGCCACATGATGTAGGCCTATGGACTGAACAAGAAACCACCAAAAATTTTAACCAGTCATCGTTCTCACAACACTGAGGACCAGTCATTCGAAATGACTTCTCCATGCATTTTATGCATTGGTAAAAGCACTATGATGAAAAGTGTGATATGTTTTCAGGTATCTCCTATACTAATAGAGCCACATGCTCACCGGTTTGCCACATGATGTAGGCCTATGGACTGAACAAGAAACCACCAAAAATTTTAACCAGTCATCGTTCTCACAACACTGAGGACCAGTCATTCGAAATGACTTCTCCATGCATTTTATGCATTGGTAAAAGCACTATGATGAAAAGTGTGATATGTTTTCAGGTATCTCCTATACTAATAGAGCCACATGCTCACCGGTTTGCCACATGATGTAGGCCTATCGACTGAACAAGAAACCACCAAAAATTTTAACCAGTCATCGTTCTCACAACACTGAGGACCAGTCATTCGAAATGACTTCTCCATGCATTTTATGCATTGGTAAAAGCACTATGATGAAAAGTGTGATATGTTTTCAGGTATCTCCTATACTAATAGAGCCACATGCTCACCGGTTTGCCACATGATGTAGGCCTATGGACTGAACAAGAAACCACCAAAAATTTTAACCAGTCATCGTTCTCACAACACTGAGGACCAGTCATTCGAAATGACTTCTCCATGCATTTTATGCATTGGTAAAAGCAATATGATGAAAAGTGTGATATGTTTTCAGGTATCTCCTATACTAATAGAGCCACATGCTCACCGGTTTGCCACATGATGTAGGCCTATGGACTGAACAAGAAACCACCAAAAATTTTAACCAGTCATCGTTCTCACAACACTGAGGACCAGTCATTCGAAATGACTTCTCCATGCATTTTATGCATTGGTAAAAGCACTATGATGAAAAGTGTGATATGTTTTCTGGTATCTCCTATACTAATAGAGCCACATGCTCACCGGTTTGCCACATGATGTAGGCCTATGGACTGAACAAGAAACCACCAAAAATTTTAACCAGTCATCGTTCTCACAACACTGAGGACCAGTCATTCGAAATGACTTCTCCATGCATTTTATGCATTGGTAAAAGCACTATGATGAAAAGTGTGATATGTTTTCAGATATCTCCTATACTAATAGAGCCACATGCTCACCGGTTTGCCACATGATGTAGGCCTATGGACTGAACAAGAAACCACCAAAAATTTTAACCAGTCATCGTTCTCACAACACTGAGGACCAGTCATTCGAAATGACTTCTCCATGCATTTTATGCATTGGTAAAAGCACTATGATGAAAAGTGTGATATGTTTTCAGGTATCTCCTATACTAATAGAGCCACATGCTCACCGGTTTGCCACATGATGTAGGCCTATGGACTGAACAAGAAACCACCAAATATTTTAACCAGTCATCGTTCTCACAACACTGAGGACCAGTCATTCGAAATGACTTCTCCATGCATTTTATGCATTGGTAAAAGCACTATGATGAAAAGTGTGATATGTTTTCAGGTATCTCCTATACTAATAGAGCCACATGCTCACCGGTTTGCCACATGATGCAGGCCTATGGACTGAACAAGAAACCACCAAAAATTTTAACCAGTCATCGTTCTCACAACACTGAGGACCAGTCATTCGAAATGACTTCTCCATGCATTTTATGCATTGGTAAAAGCACTATGATGAAAAGTGTGATATGTTTTCAGGTATCTCCTATACTAATAGAGCCACATGCTCACCGGTTTGCCACATGATGCAGGCCTATGGACTGAACAAGAAACCACCAAAAATTTTAACCAGTCATCGTTCTCACAACACTGAGGACCAGTCATTCGAAATGACTTCTCCATGCATTTTATGCATTGGTAAAAGCACTATGATGAAAAGTGTGATATGTTTTCAGGTATCTCCTATACTAATAGAGCCACATGCTCACTGGTTTGCCACATGATGTAGGCCTATGGACTGAACAAGAAACCACCAAAAATTTTAACCAGTCATCGTTCTCACAACACTGAGGACCAGTCATTCGAAATGACTTCTCCATGCATTTTATGCATTGGTAAAAGCACTATGATGAAAAGTGTGATATGTTTTCAGGTATCTCCTATACTAATAGAGCCACATGCTCACCGGTTTGCCACATGATGCAGGCCTATGGACTGAACAAGAAACCACCAAAAATTTTAACCAGTCATCGTTCTCACAACACTGAGGACCAGTCATTCGAAATGACTTCTCCATGCATTTAATGCATTGGTAAAAGCACTATGATGAAAAGTGTGATATGTTTTCAGGTATCTCCTATACTAATAGAGCCACAAGCTCACCGGTTTGCCACATGATGTAGGCCTTTGGACTGAACAAGAAACCACCAAAAATTTTAACCAGTCATCGTTCTCACAACACTGAGGACCAGTCATTCGAAATGACTTCTCCATGCATTTTATGCATTGGTAAAAGCACTATGATGAAAAGTGTGATATGTTTTCAGGTATCTCCTATACTAATAGAGCCACATGCTCACCGGTTTGCCACATGATGTAGGCCTATGGACTGAACAAGAAACCACCAAAAATTTTAACCAGTCATCATTCTCACAACACTGAGGACCAGTCATTCAAAATGACTTCTCCATGCATTTTATGCATTGGTAAAAGCACTATGATGAAAAGTGTGATATGTTTTCAGGTATCTCCTATACTAATAGAGCCACATGCTCACCGGTTTGCCACATGATGTAGGCCTATGGACTGAACAAGAAACCACCAAAAATTTTAACCAGTCATCGTTCTCACAACACTGAGGACCAGTCATTCGAAATGACTTCTCCATGCATTTTATGCATTGGTAAAAGCACTATGATGAAAAGTGTGATATGTTTTCAGGTATCTCCTATACTAATAGAGCCACATGCTCACCGGTTTGCCACATGATGTAGGCCTATCGACTGAACAAGAAACCACCAAAAATTTTAACCAGTCATCGTTCTCACAACACTGAGGACCAGTCATTCGAAATGACTTCTCCATGCATTTTATGCATTGGTAAAAGCACTATGATGAAAAGTGTGATATGTTTTCAGGTATCTCCTATACTAATAGAGCCACATGCTCACCGGTTTGCCACATGATGTAGGCCTATGGACTGAACAAGAAACCACCAAAAATTTTAACCAGTCATCGTTCTCACAACACTGAGGACCAGTCATTCGAAATGACTTCTCCATGCATTTTATGCATTGGTAAAAGCAATATGATGAAAAGTGTGATATGTTTTCAGGTATCTCCTATACTAATAGAGCCACATGCTCACCGGTTTGCCACATGATGTAGGCCTATGGACTGAACAAGAAACCACCAAAAATTTTAACCAGTCATCGTTCTCACAACACTGAGGACCAGTCATTCGAAATGACTTCTCCATGCATTTTATGCATTGGTAAAAGCACTATGATGAAAAGTGTGATATGTTTTCTGGTATCTCCTATACTAATAGAGCCACATGCTCACCGGTTTGCCACATGATGTAGGCCTATGGACTGAACAAGAAACCACCAAAAATTTTAACCAGTCATCGTTCTCACAACACTGAGGACCAGTCATTCGAAATGACTTCTCCATGCATTTTATGCATTGGTAAAAGCACTATGATGAAAAGTGTGATATGTTTTCAGATATCTCCTATACTAATAGAGCCACATGCTCACCGGTTTGCCACATGATGTAGGCCTATGGACTGAACAAGAAACCACCAAAAATTTTAACCAGTCATCGTTCTCACAACACTGAGGACCAGTCATTCGAAATGACGTCTCCATGCATTTTATGCATTGGTAAAAGCACTATGATGAAAAGTGTGATATGTTTTCTGGTATCTCCTATACTAATAGAGCCACATGCTCACCGGTTTGCTACATGATGTAGGCCTATGGACTGAACAAGAAACCACCAAAAATTTTAACCAGTCATCGTTCTCACAACACTGAGGACCAGTCATTCGAAATGACTTCTCCATGCATTTTATGCATTGGTAAAAGCACTATGATGAAAAGTGTGATATGTTTTCAGATATCTCCTATACTAATAGAGCCACATGCTCACCGGTTTGCCACATGATGTAGGCCTATGGACTGAACAAGAAACCACCAAAAATTTTAACCAGTCATCGTTCTCACAACACTGAGGACCAGTCATTCGAAATGACTTCTCCATGCATTTTATGCATTGGTAAAAGCACTATGATGAAAAGTGTGATATGTTTTCAGGTATCTCCTATACTAATAGAGCCACATGCTCACCGGTTTGCCACATGATGTAGGCCTATGGACTGAACAAGAAACCACCAAATATTTTAAACCAGTCATCGTTCTCACAACACTGAGGACCAGTCATTCGAAATGACTTCTCCATGCATTTTATGCATTGTAAAAGCACTATGATGAAAAGTGTGATATGTTTTCAGGTATCTCCTATACTAATAGAGCCACATGCTCACCGGTTTGCCACATGATGCAGGCCTATGGACTGAACAAGAAAACCACCGAAAAATTTTAACCAGTCATCGTTCTCAACAACACTGAGGACCAGTCATTCGAAATGACTTCTCCATGCATTTTATGCATTGGTAAAAGCACTATGATGAAAAGTGTGATATGTTTTCAGGTATCTCCTATACTAAGTAAGAGCCACATTGCTCACCGGTTTGCCACATGATGCAGGCCTATGGACTGAACAAGAAACCACCAAAAATTTTAACCAGTCATCGTTCTCACAACACTGAGGACCAGTCATTCGAAATGACTTCTCCATGCATTTTATGCATTGGTAAAAGCACTATGATGAAAAGTGTGATATGTTTTCAGGTATCTCCTATACTAATAGAGCCACATGCTCACTGGTTTGCCACATGATGTAGGCCTATGGACTGAACAAGAAACCACCAAAATTTTAACCAGTCATCGTTCTCACAACACTGAGGGACCAGTCATTCGAAATGACTTCTCCATGCATTTTATGCATTGGTAAAAGCACTATGATGAAAAGTGTGATATGTTTTCAGGTATCTCCTATACTAATAGAGCCACATGCTCACCGGTTTGCCACATGATGCAGGCCTATGGACTGAACAAGAAACCACCAAAAATTTTAACCAGTCATCGTTCTCACAACACTGAGGACCAGTCATTCGAAATGACTTCTCCATGCATTTTATGCATTGGTAAAAGCACTATGATGAAAAGTGTGATATGTTTTCAGGTATCTCCTATACTAATAGAGCCACAAGCTCACCGGTTTGCCACATGATGTAGGCCTTTGGACTGAACAAGAAACCACCAAAAATTTTAACCAGTCATCGTTCTCACAACACTGAGGACCAGTCATTCGAAATGACTTCTCCATGCATTTTATGCATTGGTAAAAGCACTATGATGAAAAGTGTGATATGTTTTCAGGTATCTCCTATACTAATAGAGCCACATGCTCACCGGTTTGCCACATGATGTAGGCCTATGGACTGAACAAGAAACCACCAAAAATTTTAACCAGTCATCATTCTCACAACACTGAGGACCAGTCATTCAAAATGACTTCTCCATGCATTTTATGCATTGGTAAAAGCACTATGATGAAAAGTGTGATATGTTTTCAGGTATCTCCTATACTAATAGAGCCACATGCTCACCGGTTTGCCACATGATGTAGGCCTATGGACTGAACAAGAAACCACCAAAAAATTTTAACCAGTCATCGTTCTCACAGACACTGAGGACCAGTCATTCGAAATGACTTCTCCATGCATTTTATGCATTGGTAAAAGCACTATGATGAAAAGTGTGATATGTTTTCAGGTATCTCCTATACTAATAGAGCCACATGCTCACCGGTTTGCCACATGATGTAGGCCTATGGACTGAACAAGAAACCACCAAAAAATTTAACCAGTCATCGTTCTCACAACACTGAGGACCAGTCATTCGAAATGACTTCTCCATGCATTTTATGCATTGGTAAAAGCACTATGATGAAAAGTGTGATATGTTTTCAGGTATCTCCTATACTAATAGAGCCACATGCTCACCGGTTTGCCACATGATGCAGGCCTATGGACTGAACAAGAAACCACCAAAAATTTTAACCAGTCATCGTTCTCACAACACTGAGGACCAGTCATTCGAAATGACTTCTCCATGCATTTTATGCATTGGTAAAAGCACTATGATGAAAAGTGTGATATGTTTTCAGGTATCTCCTATACTAATAGAGCCACAAGCTCACCGGTTTGCCACATGATGTAGGCCTTTGGACTGAACAAGAAACCACCAAAAATTTTAACCAGTCATCGTTCTCACAACACTGAGGACCAGTCATTCGAAATGACTTCTCCATGCATTTTATGCATTGGTAAAAGCACTATGATGAAAAGTGTGATATGTTTTCAGGTATCTCCTATACTAATAGAGCCACATGCTCACCGGTTTGCCACATGATGTAGGCCTATGGACTGAACAAGAAACCACCAAAAATTTTAACCAGTCATCATTCTCACAACACTGAGGACCAGTCATTCAAAATGACTTCTCCATGCATTTTATGCATTGGTAAAAGCACTATGATGAAAAGTGTGATATGTTTTCAGGTATCTCCTATACTAATAGAGCCACATGCTCACCGTTTGCCACATGATGTAGGCCTATGGACTGAACAAGAAACCACCAAAAATTTTAACCAGTCATCGTTCTCACAACACTGAGGACCAGTCATTCGAAATGACTTCTCCATGCATTTTATGCATTGGTAAAAGCACTATGATGAAAAGTGTGATATGTTTCAGGTATCTCCTATACTAATAGAGCCACATGCTCACCGGTTTGCCACATGATGTAGGCCTATGGACTGAACAAGAAACCACCAAAAATTTTACCAGTCATCGTTCTCACAACACTGAGGACCAGTCATTCGAAATGACTTCTCCATGCATTTTATGCATTGGTAAAAGCACTATGATGAAAAGTGTGATATGTTTTCAGGTATCTCCTATACTAATAGAGCCACATGCTCACCGGTTTGCCACATGATGTAGGCCTATGGACTGAACAAGAAACCACCAAAAATTTTAACCAGTCATCGTTCTCACAACACTGAGGACCAGTCATTCGAAATGACTTCTCCATGCATTTTATGCATTGGTAAAAGCACTATGATGAAAAGTGTGATATGTTTTCAGGTATCTCCTATACTAATAGAGCCACATGCTCACCGGTTTGCCACATGATGTAGGCCTATGGACTGAACAAGAAACCACCAAAAATTTTAACCAGTCATCGTTCTCACAACACTGAGGACCAGTCATTCGAAATGACTTCTCCATGCATTTTATGCATTGGTAAAAGCACTATGATGAAAAGTGTGATATGTTTTCAGGTATCTCCTATACTAATAGAGCCCACATGCTCACCCGTTTGCCACATGATGTAGGCCTATGGACTGAACAAGAAACCACCAAAAATTTTAACCAGTCATCGTTCTCACAACCACTGAGGGACCAGTCATTCGAAATGACTTCTCCATGCATTTTATGCATTGGTAAAAGCACTATGATGAAAAGTGTGATATGTTTTTCAGGTATCTCCTATACTAATAGAGCCACATGCTCACCGGTTTGCCCACATGATGTAGGCCTATGGACTGAACAAGAAACCACCAAAAATTTTAACCAGTCATCGTTCTCACAACACTGAGGACCAGTCATTCGAAATGACTTCTCATGCATTTTATGCATTGGTAAAAGCACTATGATGAAAAGTGTGATATGTTTTCAGGTATCTCCTATACTAATAGAGCCACATGCTCACCGGTTTGCCACATGATGTAGGCCTATGGACTGAACAAGAAACCACCAAAAATTTTAACCAGTCATCGTTCTCACTAACACTGAGGACCAGTCATTCGAAATGACTTCTCCATGCATTTTATGCATTGGTAAAAGCACTATGATGAAAAGTGTGATATGTTTTCTGGTATCTCCTATACTAATAGAGCCACATGCTCACGCGGTTTGCCACATGATGTAGGCCTATGGACTGAACAAGAAACCACCAAAAATTTTAACCAGTCATCGTTCTCACAACACTGAGGACCAGTCATTCGAAATGACTTCTCCATGCATTTTATGCATTGGTAAAAGCACTATGATGAAAAGTGTGATATGTTTTCAGGTATCTCCTATACTAATAGAGCCACATGCTCACCGGTTTGCCACATGATGTAGGCCTATGGACTGAACAAGAAACCACCAAAAATTTTAACCAGTCATCGTTCTCACAACACTGAGGACCAGTCATTCGAAATGACTTCTCCATGCATTTTATGCATTGGTAAAAGCACTATGATGAAAAGTGTGATATGTTTTCAGGTATCTCCTATACTAATAGAGCCACATGCTCACCGGTTTGCCACATGATGTAGGCCTATGGACTGAACAAGAAACCACCAAAAATTTTAACCAGTCATCGTTCTCACAACACTGAGGACCAGTCATTCGAAATGACTTCTCCATGCATTTTATGCATTGGTAAAAGCACTATGATGAAAACGTGATATGTTTTCAGGTATCTCCTATACTAATAGAGCCACATGCTCACCGGTTTGCCACATGATGTAGGCCTATGGACTGAACAAGAAACCACCAAAAATTTTAACCAGTCATCGTTCTCACAACACTGAGGACCAGTCATTCGAAATGACTTCTCCATGCATTTTATGCATTGGTAAAAGCACTATGATGAAAAGTGTGATATGTTTTCAGGTATCTCCTATACTAATAGAGCCACATGCTCACCGGTTTGCCACATGATGTAGGCCTATGGACTGAACAAGAAACCACCAAAAATTTTAACCAGTCATCGTTCTCACAACACTGAGGACCAGTCATTCGAAATGACTTCTCCATGCATTTTATGCATTGGTAAAAGCACTATGATGAAAAGTGTGATATGTTTTCAGGTATCTCCTATACTAATAGAGCCACATGCTCACCGGTTTGCCACATGATGTAGGCCTATGGACTGAACAAGAAACCACCAAAAATTTTAACCAGTCATCGTTCTCACAACACTGAGGACCAGTCATTCGAAATGACTTCTCCATGCATTTTATGCATTGGTAAAAGCACTATGATGAAAAGTGTGATATGTTTTCAGGTATCTCCTATACTAATAGAGCCACTATGCTCACCGGTTTGCCACATGATGTAGGCCTATGGACTGAACAAGAAACCACCAAAAATTTGAACCAGTCATCGTTCTCACAACACTGAGGACCAGTCATTCGAAATGACTTCTCCATGCATTTTATGCATTGGTAAAAGCACTATGATGAAAGTGTGATATGTTTTCAGGTATCTCCTATACTAATAGAGCCACATGCTCACCGGTTTGCCACATGATGTAGGCCTATGGACTGAACAAGAAACCACCAAAAATTTTAACCAGTCATCATTCTCACAACACTGAGGACCAGTCATTCGAAATGACTTCTCCATGCATTTTATGCATTGGTAAAAGCACTATGATGAAAAGTGTGATATGTTTTCAGGTATCTCCTATACTAATAGAGCCACATGCTCAACCGGTTTGCCACATGATGTAGGCCTATGGACTGAACAAGAAACCACCAAAAATCCTCTCTTATCCAGTCATCGTTCTCACAACACTGAGGACCAGTCATTCGAAATGACTTCTCCATGCATTTTATGCATTGGTAAAAGCACTATGATGAAAAGTGTGATATTTTTTCAGGTATCTCCTAAACTAATGGAGCCACATGCTCACCGGTTTGCCACATGATGTAGGCCTATGGACTGAACAAGAAACACCAAAAATTTTAACCAGTCATCGTTCTCACAACACTGAGGACCAGTCATTCGAAATGACTTCTCCATGCATTTTATGCATTGGTAAAAGCACTATGATGAAAAGTGTGATATGTTTTCAGGTATCTCCTATACTAATAGAGCCACATGCTCACCGGTTTGCCACATGATGTAGGCCTATGGACTGAACAAGAAACCACCAAAAATTTTATCCAGTCATCGTTCTCACAACACTGAGGACCAGTCATTCGAAATGACTTCTCCATGCATTTTATGCATTGGTAAAAGCACTATGATGAAAATGTGTGATATGTTTTCAGGTATCTCCTATACTAATAGAGCCACATGCTCACCGGTTTGCCACATGATGTAGGCCCTATGGACTGAACAAGAAACCACCAAAAATTTTAACCAGTCATCGTTCTCACAACACTGAGGACCAGTCATTCGAAATGACTTCTCCATGCATTTTATGCATTGGTAAAAGCACTATGATGAAAAGTGTGATATGTTTTCAGGTATCTCCTATACTAATAGAGCCACATGCTCACCGTTTGCCACATGATGTAGGCCTATGGACTGAACAAGAAACCACCAAAAATTTTAACCAGTCATCGTTCTCACAACACTGAGGACCAGTCATTCGAAATGACTTCTCCATGCATTTTATGCATTGGTAAAAGCACTATGATGAAGTGTGATATGTTTTCAGGTATCTCCTATACTAATAGAGCCACATGCTCACCAGTTTGCACATGATGTAGGCCTATGGACTGAACAAGAAACCACCAAAAATTTTAACCAGTCATCATTCTCACAACACTGAGGGACTCAGGTCATTCGAAATGACTTATCTCCATGCATTATTATGCATTGGTAAAAGCACTATGATGAAAAGTGTGATATGTTTTCAGGTATCTCCTATACTAATAGAGCCACATGCTCACCGGTTTGCCACATGATGTAGGCCTATGGACTGAACAAGAAACCACCAAAAATTTTAACCAGTCATCGTTCTCACAACACTGAGGACCAGTCATTCGAAATGACTTCTCCATGCATTTTATGCATTGGTAAAAGCACTATGATGAAAAGTGTGATATGTTTTCAGGTATCTCCTATACTAATAGAGCCCACATGGCCTCACCGGTTTGCCACATGATGTAGGCCTATGGACTGAACAAGAAACCCACCAAAAATTTTAACCAGTCATCGTTCTCACAACACTGAGGACCAGTCATTCGAAATGACTTCTCCATGCATTTTATGCATTGGTAAAAGCACTATGATGAAAAGTGTGATATGTTTTCAGGTATCTCCTATACTAATAGAGCCACATGCTCACCGGTTTGCCACATGATGTAGGCCTATGGACTGAACAAGAACCACCAAAAATTTTAACCAGTCATCGTTCTCACAACACTGAGGACCAGTCATTCGAAATGACTTCTCCATGCATTTTATGCATTGGTAAAAGCACTATGATGAAAAGTGTGATATGTTTTCAGGTATCTCCTATACTAATAGAGCCACATGCTCACCGGTTTGCCACATGATGTAGGCCTATGGACTGAACAAGAACCACCAAAAATTTAACCAGTCATCGTTCTCACAACACTGAGGACCAGTCATTCAAATGACTTCTCCATGCATTTTATGCATTGGTAAAAGCACTATGATGAAAAGTGTGATATGTTTTCAGGTATCTCCTATACTAATAGAGCCACATGCTCACCGGTTTGCCACATGATGTAGGCCTATGGACTGAACAAGAAACCACCAAAAAATTTTAACCAGTCATCGTTCTCACAACACTGAGGACCAGTCATTCGAAATGACTTCTCCATGCATTTTATGCATTGGTAAAAGCACTATGATGAAAAGTGTGATATGTTTTCAGGTATCTCCTATACTAATAGAGCCACATGATCACCGGTTTTGCCACATGATGTAGGCCTATGGACTGAACAAGAAACCACCAAAAAATTTTAACCAGTCATCGTTCTCACAACACTGAGGACCAGTCATTCGAAATGACTTCTCCATGCATTTTATGCATTGGTAAAAGCACTATGATGAAAAGTGTGATATGTTTTCAGGTATCTCCTATACTAATAGAGCCACATGCTCACCGGTTTGCCACATGATGTAGGCCTATGGACTGAACAAGAAACCACCAAAAATTTTATCCAGTCATCGTTCTCACAACACTGAGGACCAGTCATTCGAAATGACTTCTCCATGCATTTTATGCATTGGTGTAAAAGCACTATGATGAAAAGTGTGATATGTTTTCAGGTATCTCCTAAACTAATGGAGCCACATGCTCACCGGTTTGCCACATGATGTAGGCCTATGGACTGAACAAGAAACCACCAAAAATTTTAACCAGTCATCGTTCTCACAACACTGAGGACCAGTCATTCGAAATGACTTCTCCATGCATTTTATGCATTGGTAAAAGCACTATGATGAAAAGTGTGATATGTTTTCAGGTATCTCCTATACTAATAGAGCCACATGCTCACCGGTTTGCCACATGATGTAGCCTATGGACTGAACAAGAAACCACCAAAAATTTTATCCAGTCATCGTTCTCACAACACTGAGGACCAGTCATTCGAAATGACTTCTCCATGCATTTTATGCATTGGTAAAAGCACTATGATGAAAAGTGTGATATGTTTTCAGGTATCTCCTATACTAATAGAGCCCACATGCTCACCGGTTTGCCACATGATGTAGGCCTATGGACTGAACAAGAAACCACCAAAAATTTTAACCAGTCATCGTTCTCACAACACTGAGGACCAGTCATTTCGAAATGACTTCTCCATGCATTTTATGCATTGGTAAAAGCACTATGATGAAAAGTGTGATATGTTTTCAGGTATCTCCTATACTAATAGAGCCACATGCTCACCGGTTTGCCACATGATGTAGGCTATGGACTGAACAAGAAACCACCAAAAATTTTAACCAGTCATCGTTCTCACAACACTGAGGACCAGTCATTCGAAATGACTTCTCCATGCATTTTATGCATTGGTAAAAGCACTATGATGAAGTGTGATATGTTTTCAGGTATCTCCTATACTAATAGAGCCACATGCTCACCAGTTTGCCACATGATGTAGGCTATGGACTGAACAAGAAACCACCAAAAATTTTAACCAGTCATCATTCTCACAACACTGAGGACCAGTCATTCGAAATGACTTCTCCATGCATTTTATGCATTGGTAAAAGCACTATGATGAAAAGTGTGATATGTTTTCAGGTATCTCCTATACTAATAGAGCCACATGCTCACCGGTTTGCCACATGATGTAGGCCTATGGACTGAACAAGAAACCACCAAAATTTTAACCAGTCATCGTTCTCACAACACTGAGGACCAGTCATTCGAAATGGACTTCTCCATGCATTTTATGCATTGGTAAAAGCACTATGATGAAAAGTGTGATATGTTTTCAGGTATCTCCTATACTAATAGAGCCACATGCTCACCGGTTTTGCCACATGATGTAGGCCTATGGACTGAACAAGAAACCACCAAAAATTTTAACCAGTCATCGTTCTCACAACACTGAGGACCAGTCATTCGAAATGACTTCTCCATGCATTTTATGCATTGGTAAAAGCACTATGATGAAAAGTGTGATATGTTTTTCAGGTATCTCCTATACTAATAGAGCCACATGCTCACCGTTTGCCACATGATGTAGGCCTATGGACTGAACAAGAAACCACCAAAAATTTTAACCAGTCATCGTTCTCACAACACTGAGGACCAGTCATTCGAAATGACTTCTCCATGCATTTTATGCATTGGTAAAAGCACTATGATGAAAAGTGTGATATGTTTTCAGGTATCTCCTATACTAATAGAGCCACATGCTCACACGGTTTGCCACATGATGTAGGCCTATGGACTGAACAAGAAACCACCAAAAAATTTAACCAGTCATCGTTCTCACAACACTGAGGACCAGTCATTCGAAATGACTTCTCCATGCATTTTATGCATTGGTAAAAGCACTATGAATGAAAAGTGTGATATGTTTTCAGGTATCTCCTATACTAATAGAGCCACATGCTCACCGGTTTGCCACATGCTGTAGGCCTATGGACTGAACAAGAAACCACCAAAAATTTAACCAGTCATCGTTCTCACAACACTGAGGACCAGTCATTCGAAATGACTTCTCCATGCATTTTATGCATTGGTAAAAGCACTATGATGAAAAGTGTGATATATTTTCAGGTATCTCCTATACTAATAGAGCCACATGCTCACCGGTTTGCCACATGCTGTAGGCCTATGGACTGAACAAGAAACCACCAAACATTTTAACCAGTCATCGTTCTCACAACACTGAGGACCAGTCATTCGAAATGACTTCTCCATGCATTTTATGCATTGGTAAAAGCACTATGATGAAAAGTGTGATATGTTTTCAGGTATCTCCTATTCTAATAGAGCCACATGCTCACCGGTTTGCCACATGATGTAGGCCTGTGGACTGAACAAGAAACCACCAAAAATTTTAACCAGTCATCGTTCTCACAACACTGAGGACCAGTCATTCGAAATGACTTCTCCATGCATTTTATGCATTGGTAAAAGCACTATGATGAAAAGTGTGATATGTTTTCAGGTATCTCCTATACTAATAGAGCCACATGCTCACCGGTTTGCACATGATGTAGGCCTATGGACTGAACAAGAAACCCACCAAAAATTTTAACCAGTCATCGTTCTCACAACACTGAGGACCAGTCATTCGAAATGACTTCTCCATGCATTTTATGCATTGGTAAAAGCACTATGATGAAAAGTGTGATATGTTTTCAGGTATCTCCTATACTAATAGAGCCACATGCTCACCGGTTTGCCACATGATGTAGGCCTATGGACTGAACAAGAAACCACCAAAAATTTTAACCAGTCATCGTTCTCACAACACTGAGGACCAGTCATTCGAAATGACTTCTCCATGCATTTTATGCATTGGTAAAAGCACTATGATGAAAAGTGTGATATGTTTTCAGGTATCTCCTATACTAATAGAGCCACATGCTCACCGGTTTGCCACATGATGTAGGCCTATGGACTGAACAAGAAACCACCAAAAATTTTATCCAGTCATCGTTCTCACAACACTGAGGACCAGTCATTCGAAATGACTTCTCCATGCATTTTATGCATTGGTAAAAGCACTATGATGAAAAGTGTGATATGTTTTCAGGTATCTCCTATACTAATAGAGCCACATGCTCACCGGTTTGCCACATGATGTAGGCCTATGGACTGAACAAGAAACCACCAAAATTTTAACCAGTCATCGTATCTCACAACACTGAGGACCAGTCATTCGAAATGACTTCTCCATGCATTTTATGCATTGGTAAAAGCACTATGATGAAAAGTGTGATATGTTTTCAGGTATCTCCTATACTAATAGAGCCACATGCTCACCGGTTTGCCACATGATGTAGGCCTATGGACTGAACAAGAAACCACCAAAAATTTTAACCAGTCATCGTTCTCACAACACTGAGGACCAGTCATTCGAAATGACTTCTCCATGCATTTTATGCATTGTAAAAGCACTATGATGAAAAGTGTGATATGTTTTCAGTTATCTCCTATACTAATAGAGCCACATGCTCACCGGTTTGCCACATGATGTAGGCCTATGGACTGAACAAGAAACCACCAAAAAATTTTATCCAGTCATCGTTCTACACAACACTGAGGACCAGTCATTCGAAATGACTTCTCCATGCATTTTATGCATTGGTAAAAGCACTATGATGAAAAGTGTGATATGTTTTCAGGTATCTCCTATACTAATAGAGCCACATGCTCACCGGTTTGCCACATGATGTAGGCCTATGGACTGAACAAGAAACCACCAAAATTTAACCAGTCATCGTTCTCACAACACTGAGGACCAGTCATTCGAAATGACTTCTCCATGCATTTTATGCATTGGTAAAAGCACTATGATGAAAAGTGTGATATGTTTTCAGGTATCTCCTATACTAATAGAGCCACATGCTCACCGGTTTGCCACATGATGTAGGCCTATGGACTGAACAAGAAACCACCAAAATTTTAACCAGTCATCGTTCTCACAACACTGAGGACCAGTCATTCGAAATGACTTCTCCATGCATTTTATGCATTGGTAAAAGCACTATGATTGAAAAGTGTGATATGTTTTCAGGTATCTCCTATACTAATAGAGCCACATGCTCACCGGTTTGCCACATGATGTAGGCCTATGGACTGAACAAGAAACCACCAAAATTTTAACCAGTCATCGTTCTCACAACACTGAGGACCAGTCATTCGAAATGACTTCTCCATGCATTTTATGCATTGGTAAAAGCACTATGATGAAAAGTGTGATATGTTTTCAGGTATCTCCTATACTAATAGAGCCACATGCTCACCGTTTTTGCCACATGATGTAGGCCTATGGACTGAACAAGAAACCACCAAAAATTTTAACCAGTCATCGTTCTCACAACACTGAGGACCAGTCATTCGAAATGACTTCTCCATGCATTTTATGCATTGGTAAAAGCACTATGATGAAAAGTGTGATATGTTTTCAGGTATCTCCTATACTAATCGAGCCACATGCTCACCGGTTTTGCCACATGATGTAGGCCTATGGACTGAACAAGAAACCACCAAAAAATTTTATCCAGTCATCGTTCTCACAACACTGAGGACCAGTCATTCGAAATGACTTCTCCATGCATTTTATGCATTGGTAAAAGCACTATGAATGAAAAGTGTGATATGTTTTCAGGTATCTCCTATACTAATAGAGCCACATGCCTCACCGGTTGCCCACATGATGTAGGCCTATGGACTGAACAAGAAACCACCAAAAATTTTAACCAGGTCATCGTTTCTCACAACACTTGAGGACCAGTCGATTCGAAATGACTTCTCCATGCATTTTATGCATTGGTAAAAGCACTATGATGAAAAGTGTGATATGTTTTCAGGTATCTCCTATACTAATAGAGCCACATGCTCACCGGTTTGCCACATGATGTAGGCCTAATGGACTGAACAAGTAACCACCAAAAATTTTAACCAGTCATCGTTCTCACAACACTGAAGACCAGTCATTCGAAATGACTTCTCCATGCATTTTATGCATTGGTAAAAGCACTATGATGAAAAGTGTGATATGTTTTCAGGTATCTCCTATACTAATAAAGCCACATGCTCACCGGTTTGCACATGATGTAGGCCTATGGACTGAACAAGAAACCACCAAAAATTTTAACCAGTCATCGTTCTCACAACACTGAGGACCAGTCATTCGAAATGACTTCTCCATGCATTTTATGCATTGGTAAAAGCACTATGATGAAAAGTGTGATATGTTTTCAGGTATCTCCTATACTAATAGAGCCACATGCTCACCGGTTTGCCACATGATGTAGGCCTATGGACTGAACAAGAAACCACCAAAAATTTTAACCAGTCATCATTCTCACAACACTGAGGACCAGTCATTCGAAATGACTTCTCCATGCATTTTATGCATTGGTAAAAGCACTATGATGAAAAGTGTGATATGTTTTCAGGTATCTCCTATACTAATAGAGCCACATGCTCACGGGTTTGCCACATGATGTAGGCCTATGGACTGAACAAGAAACCACCAAAAATTTTAACCAGTCATCGTTCTCACAACACTGAGGACCAGTCATTCGAAATGACTTCTCCATGCATTTTATGCATTGGTAAAAGCACTATGATGAAAAGTGTGATATGTTTTCAGGTATCTCCTATACTAATAGAGCCACATGCTTCACCGGTTTGCCACATGATGTAGGCCTATGGACTGAACAAGAAACCACCAAAAATTTTAACCAGTCATCGTTCTCACAACACTGAGGACCAGTCATTCGAAATGACTTCTCCATGCATTTTATGCATTGGTAAAAGCACTATGATGAAAAGTGTGATGTTTTCAGGTATCTCATATACTAATAGCAGCCACATGCTCACCGGTTTGCCACATGATGTAGGCCTATGGACTGAACAAGAAACCATCAAAAATTTTAACCAGTCATCGTTCTCACAACACTGAGGACCAGTCATTCGAAATGACTTCTCCATGCATTTTATGCATTGGTAAAAGCACTATGATGAAAAGTGTGATATGTTTTCAGGTATCTCCTATACTAATAGAGCCACATGCTCACCGGTTTGCCACATGATGTAGGCCTATGGACTGAACAAGAAACCACCAAAAATTTTAACCAGTCATCGTTCTCACAACACTGAGGACCAGTCATTCGAAATGACTTCTCCATGCCATTTTATGCATTGTGTAAAAGCACTATGATGAAAAGTGTGATATGTTTTCAGGTATCTCCTATACTAATAGAGCCACATGCTCACCGGTTTGCCACATGATGTAGGCCTATGGACTGAACAAGAAACCACCAAAATTTTAACCAGTCATCATTCTCACAACACTGAGGACCAGTCATTCGAAATGACTTCTCCATGCATTTTATGCATTGGTAAAAGCACTATGATGAAAAGTGTGATATGTTTTCAGGTATTTCTATACTAATAGAGCCACATGCTCACCGGTTTGCCACATGATGTAGGCCTATGGACTGAACAAGAAACCACCCAAAAATTTTAACCAGTCATCGTTCTCACAACACTGAGGACCCAGTCATTCGAAATGACTTTCTCCATGCATTTTATGCATTGGTAAAAGCACTATGATGAAAAGTGTGATATGTTTTCAGGTATCTCCTATACTAATAGAGCCACATGCTCACCGGTTTGCCACATGATGTAGGCCTATGGACTGAACAAGAAACCACCAAAAATTTTAACCAGTCATCGTTCTCACAACACTGAGGACCAGTCATTCGAATGACTTCTCCATGCATTTTATGCATTGGTAAAAGCACTATGATGAAAAGTGTGATATGTTTTCAGGTATCTCCTATACTAATAGAGCCACATGCTCACCGGTTTGCCACATGATGTAGGCCTATGGACTGAACAAGAAACCACCAAAATTTTCAACCAGTCATCGTTCTCACAACACTGAAGGACCAGTCATTCGAAATGACTTCTCCATGCATTTTATGCATTGGTAAAAGCACTATGATGAAAAGTGTGATATGTTTTCAGGTATCTCCTATACCAATAAGCCACATGCTCACCGGTTTGCCACATGATGTAGGCCTATGGACTGAACAAGAAACCACAAAAATTTTAACCAGTCATCGTTCTCACAACACTGAGGACAGTCATTCGAAATGACTTCTCCATGCATTTTATGCATTGGTAAAAGCACTATGATGAAAAGTGTGATATGTTTTCAGGTATCTCCTATACTAATAGAGCCACATGCTCACCGGTTTGCCACATGATGTAGGCCTATGGACTGAACAAGAAACCACCAAAAATTTTAACCAGTCATCATTCTCACAACACTGAGGACCAGTCATTCGAAATGACTTCTCCATGCATTTTATGCATTGGTAAAAGCACTATGATGAAAAAGTGTGATATGTTTTCAGGTATCTCCTATACTAATAGAGCCACATGCTCACCGGTTTGCCACATGATGTAGGCCTATGGACTGAACAAGAAACCACCAAAAATTTAACCAGTCATCGTTCTCACAACACTGAGGACCAGTCATTCAAAATGACTTCTCCATGCATTTTATGCATTGGTAAAAGCACTATGATGAAAAGTGTGATATGTTTTCAGGTATCTCCTATACTAATAGAGCCACATGCTCACCGGTTTGCCACATGATGTAGGGCCTATGGACTGAACAAGAAACCACCAAAAATTTTAACCAGTCATCGTTCTCACAACACTGAGGACCAGTCATGACCAGTCATTCGAAATGACTTCTCCATGCATTTTATGCATTGGTAAAAGCACTATGATGAAAAGTGTGATATGTTTTCAGGTATCTCCTATACTAATAGAGCCACATGATCACCGGTTTGCCACATGATGTAGGCCTATGGACTGAACAAGAAACCACCAAAAATTTTAACCAGTCATCGTTCTCACAACACTGAGGACCAGTCATTCGAAATGACTTCTCCATGCATTTTATGCATTGGTAAAAGCACTATGATGAAAAGTGTGATATGTTTTCAGGTATCTCCTATACTAATAGAGCCACATGCTCACCGGTTTGCCACATGATGTAGGCCTATGGACTGAACAAGAAACCACCAAAAATTTTAACCAGTCATCGTTCTCACAACACTGAGGACCAGTCATTCGAAATGACTTCTCCATGCATTTTATGCATTGGTAAAAGCACTATGATGAAAAGTGTGATATGTTTTCAGGTATCTCCTATACTAATAGAGCCACATGCTCACCGGTTTGCCACATGATGTAGGCCTATGGACTGAACAAGAAACCACCAAAAATTTTAACCAGTCATCATTCTCACAACACTGAGGACCAGTCATTCGAAATGACTTCTCCATGCATTTTATGCATTGGTAAAAGCACTATGATGAAAAGTGTGATATGTTTTCAGGTATCTCCTATACTAATACAGCCACATGCTCACCGGTTTGCCACATGATGTAGGCCTATGGACTGAACAAGAAACCACCAAAAATTTTATCCAGTCATCGTTCTCACAACACTGAGGACCAGTCATTCGAAATGACTTCTCCATGCATTTTATGCATTGGTAAAAGCACTATGATGAAAAGTGTGATATGTTTTCAGGTATCTCCTAAACTAATGGAGCCACATGCTCACCGGTTTGCCACATGATGTAGGCCTATGGACTGAACAAGAAACCACCAAAAATTTTAACCAGTCATCGTTCTCACAACACTGAGGACCAGTCATTCGAAATGACTTCTCCATGCATTTTATGCATTGGTAAAAGCACTATGATGAAAAGTGTGATATGTTTTCAGGTATCTCCTATACTAATAGAGCCACATGCTCACCGGTTTGCCACATGATGTAGGCCTATGGACTGAACAAGAAACCACCAAAAATTTTATCCAGTCATCGTTCTCACAACACTGAGGACCAGTCATTCGAAATGACTTCTCCATGCATTTTATGCATTGGTAAAAGCACTATGATGAAAAGTGTGATATGTTTTCAGGTATCTCCTATACTAATAGAGCCACATGCTCACCGGTTTGCCACATGATGTAGGCCTATGGACTGAACAAGAAACCACCAAAAATTTTAACCAGTCATCGTTCTCACAACACTGAGGACCAGTCATTCGAAATGACTTCTCCATGCATTTTATGCATTGGTGAAAGCACTATGATGAAAAGTGTGATATGTTTTCAGGTATCTCCTATACTAATAGAGCCACATGCTCACCGGTTTGCCACATGATGTAGGCCTATGGACTGAACAAGAAACCACCAAAAATTTTAACCAGTCATCGTTCTCACAACACTGAGGACCAGTCATTCGAAATGACTTCTCCATGCATTTTATGCATTGGTAAAAGCACTATGATGAAGTGTGATATGTTTTCAGGTATCTCCTATACTAATAGAGCCACATGCTCACCAGTTTGCCACATGATGTAGGCCTATGGACTGAACAAGAAACCACCAAAAATTTTAACCAGTCATCATTCTCACAACACTGAGGACCAGTCATTCGAAATGACTTCTCCATGCATTTTATGCATTGGTAAAAGCACTATGATGAAAAGTGTGATATGTTTTCAGGTATCTCCTATACTAATAGAGCCACATGCTCACCGGTTTGCCACATGATGTAGGCCTATGGACTGAACAAGAAACCACCAAAAATTTTAACCAGTCATCGTTCTCACAACACTGAGGACCAGTCATTCGAAATGACTTCTCCATGCATTTTATGCATTGGTAAAAGCACTATGATGAAAAGTGTGATATGTTTTCAGGTATCTCCTATACTAATAGAGCCACATGCTCACCGGTTTGCCACATGATGTAGGCCTATGGACTGAACAAGAAACCACCAAAAATTTTAACCAGTCATCGTTCTCACAACACTGAGGACCAGTCATTCGAAATGACTTCTCCATGCATTTTATGCATTGGTAAAAGCACTATGATGAAAAGTGTGATATGTTTTCAGGTATCTCCTATACTAATAGAGCCACATGCTCACCGGTTTGCCACATGATGTAGGCCTATGGACTGAACAAGAAACCACCAAAAATTTTAACCAGTCATCGTTCTCACAACACTGAGGACCAGTCATTCGAAATGACTTCTCCATGCATTTTATGCACTGGTAAAAGCACTATGATGAAAAGTGTGATATGTTTTCAGGTATCTCCTATACTAATAGAGCCACATGCTCACCGGTTTGCCACATGATGTAGGCCTATGGACTGAACAAGAAACCACCAAAAATTTTAACCAGTCATCGTTCTCACAACAATGCATGGAGAAGTCATTTCGAATGACTGGTCCTCAGTGTTGTGAGAACGATGACTGGTTAAAATTTTTGGTGGTTTCTTGTTCAGTCCATAGGCCTACATCATGTGGCAAACCGGTGAGCATGTGGCTCTATTAGTATAGGGGATACCTGAAAACATCACACTTTTCATCATAGTGCTTTTACCAATGCATAAAATGCATGGAGAAGTCATTTCGAATGACTGGTCCTCAGTGTTGTGAGAACGATGACTGGTTAAAATTTTTGGTGGTTTCTTGTTCAGTCCACAGGCCTACATCATGTGGCAAACCGGTGAGCATGTGGCTCTATTAGTATAGGAGATAACTGAAAACACATCACACTTTTCATCATATTGCTTTTACCAATGCATAAAATGCATGGAGAAGTCATTTCGAATGACTGGTCCTCAGTTTTGTGAGAACGATGACTGGTTAAAATTTTTGGTGGTTTCTTGTTCAGTCCATAGACCTACATCATGTGGCAAACCGGTGAGCATGTGGCTCTATTAGTATAGGAGATACCTGAAAACATATCACACTTTCCATCATAGTGCTTTTACCAATGCATAAAATGCATGGAGAAGTCATTTCGAATGACTGGTCCTCAGTGTTGTGAGAACGATGACTGGTTAAAATTTTTGGTGGTTTCTTGTTCAGTCCATAGGCCTACATCATGTGGCAAACCGGTGAGCATGTGGCTCTATTAGTATAGGAGATACCTGAAAACATATCACACTTTTCATCATAGTGCTTTTACCAATGCATAAAATGCATGGAGAAGTCATTTCGAATGACTGGTCCTCAGTGTTGTGAGAACGATGACTGGTTAAAATTTTTGGTGGTTTCTTGTTCAGTCCATAGGCCTACATCATGTGGCAAACCGGTGAGCATGTGGCTCTATTAGTATAGGAGATACCTGAAAACATATCACACTTTTCATCATAGTGCTTTTACCAATGCATAAAATGCATGGAGAAGTCATTTCGAATGACTGGTCCTCAGTGTTGTGAGAACGATGACTGGTTAAAATTTTTGGTGGTTTCTTGTTCAGTCCATAGGCCTACATCATGTGGCAAACCGGTGAGCATGTGGCTCTATTAGTATAAGAGATACCTGAAAACATATCACACTTTTCATCATAGTGCTTTTACCAATGCATAAAATGCATGGAGAAGTCATTTCGAATGACTGGTCCTCAGTGTTGTGAGAACGATGACTGGTTAAAATTTTTGGTGGTTTCTTGTTCAGTCCATAGGCCTACATCATGTGGCAAACCGGTGAGCATGTGGCTCTATTAGTATAGGAGATACCTGAAAACATATCACACTTTTCATCATAGTGCTTTTACCAATGCATAAAATGCATGGAGAAGTCATTTCGAATGACTGGTCCTCAGTGTTGTGAGAACGATGACTGGTTAAAATTTTTGGTGGTTTCTTGTTCAGTCCATAGGCCTACATCATGTGGCAAACCGGTGAGCATGTGGCTCTATTAGTATAGGAGATACCTGAAAACATATCACACTTTTCATCATAGTGCTTTTACCAATGCATAAAATGCATGGAGAAGTCATTTCGAATGACTGGTCCTCAGTGTTGTGAGAACGATGACTGGTTAAAATTTTTGGTGGTTTCTTGTTCAGTCCATAGGCCTACATCATGTGGCAAACCGGTGAGCATGTGGCTCTATTAGTATAGGAGATACCTGAAAACATATCACACTTTTCATCATAGTGCTTTTACCAATGCATAAAATGCATGGAGAAGTCATTTCGAATGACTGGTCTTCAGTGTTGTGAGAACGATGACTGGTTAAAATTATTGGTGGTTTCTTGTTCAGTCCATAGGCCTACATCATGTGGCAAACCGGTGAGCATGTGGCTCTATTAGTATAGGAGATACCTGAAAACATATCACACTTTTCATCATAGTGCTTTTACCAATGCATAAAATGCATGGAGAAGTCATTTCGAATGACTGGTCCTCAGTGTTGTGAGAACGATGACTGGTTAAAATTTTTGGTGGTTTCTTGTTCAGTCCATAGGCCTACATCATGTGGCAAACCGGTGAGCATGTGGCTCTATTAGTATAGGAGATACCTGAAAACATATCACACTTTTCATCATAGTGCTTTTACCAATGCATAAAATGCATGGAGAAGTCATTTCGAATGACTGGTCCTCAGTGTTGTGAGAACGATGACTGGATAAAATTTTTGGTGGTTTCTTGTTCAGTCCATAGGCCTACATCATGTGGCAAACCGGTGAGCATGTGGCTCTATTAGTATAGGAGATACCTGAAAACATATCACACTTTTCATCATAGTGCTTTTACCAATGCATAAAATGCATGGAGAAGTCATTTCGAATGACTGGTCCTCAGTGTTGTGAGAATGATGACTGGTTAAAATTTTTGGTGGTTTCTTGTTCAGTCCATAGGCCTACATCATGTGGCAAACCGGTGAGCATGTGGCTCTATTAGTATAGGAGATACCTGAAAACATATCACACTTTTCATCATAGTGCTTTTACCAATGCATAAAATGCATGGAGAAGTCATTTCGAATGACTGGTCCTCAGTGTTGTGAGAACGATGACTGGTTAAAATTTTTGGTGGTTTCTTGTTCAGTCCATAGGCCTACATCATGTGGCAAACCGGTGAGCATGTGGCTCTATTAGTATAGGAGATACCTGAAAACATATCACACTTTTCATCATAGTGCTTTTACCAATGCATAAAATGCATGGAGAAGTCATTTCGAATGACTGGTCCTCAGTGTTGTGAGAACGATGACTGGTTAAAATTTTTGGTGGTTTCTTGTTCAGTCCATAGGCCTACATCATGTGGCAAACCGGTGAGCATGTGGCTGTATTAGTATATGAGATACCTGAAAACATCACACTTTTCATCATAGTGCTTTTACCAATGCATAAAATGCATGGAGAAGTCATTTCGAATGACTGGTCCTCAGTGTTGTGAGAACGATGACTGGTTAAAATTTTTGGTGGTTTCTTGTTCAGTCCATAGGCCTACATCATGTGGCAAACCGGTGAGCATGTGGCTCTATTAGTATAGGAGATACCTGAAAACATATCACACTTTTCATCATAGTGCTTTTACCAATGCATAAAATGCATGGAGAAGTCATTTCGAATGACTGGTCCTCAGTGTTGTGAGAACGATGACTGGTTAAAATTTTTGGTGGTTTCTTGTTCAGTCCATAGATCTACATCATGTGGCAAACCGGTGAGCATGTGGCTCTATTAGTATAGGAGATACCTGAAAACATATCACACTTTTCATCATAGTGCTTTTACCAATGCATAAAATGCATGGAGAAGTCATTTCGAATGACTGGTCCTCAGTGTTGTGAGAATGATGACTGGTTAAAATTTTTGGTGGTTTCTTGTTCAGTCCATAGGCCTACATCATGTGGCAAACCGGTGAGCATGTGGCTCTATTAGTATAGGAGATACCTGAAAACATATCACACTTTTCATCATAGTGCTTTTACCAATGCATAAAATGCATGGAGAAGTCATTTCGAATGACTGGTCCTCAGTGTTGTGAGAACGATGACTGGTTAAAATTTTTGGTGGTTTCTTGTTCAGTCCATAGGCCTACATCATGTGGCAAACCGGTGAGCATGTGGCTTTATTAGTATAGGAGATACCTGAAAACATATCACACTTTTCATCATAGTGCTTTTACCAATGCATAAAATGCATGGAGAAGTCATTTCGAATGACTGGTCTTCAGTGTTGTGAGAACGATGACTGGTTAAAATTTTTGGTGGTTTCTTGTTCAGTCCATAGGCCTACATCATGTGGCAAACCGGTGAGCATGTGGCTCTATTAGTATAGGAGATACCTGAAAACATATCACACTTTTCATCATAGTGCTTTTACCAATGCATAAAATGCATGGAGAAGTCATTTCGAATGACTGGTCCTCAGTGTTGTGAGAATGATGACTGGTTAAAATTTTTGGTGGTTTCTTGTTCAGTCCATAGGCCTACATCATGTGGCAAACCGGTGAGCATGTGGCTCTATTAGTATAGGAGATACCTGAAAACATATCACACTTTTCATCATAGTGCTTTTACCAATGCATAAAATGCATGGAGAAGTCATTTCGAATGACTGGTCCTCAGTGTTGTGAGAACGATGACTGGTTAAAATTTTTGGTGGTTTCTTGTTCAGTCCATAGGCCTACATCATGTGGCAAACCGGTGAGCATGTGGCTCTATTAGTATAGGAGATACCTGAAAACATATCACACTTTTCATCATAGTGCTTTTACCAATGCATAAAATGCATGGAGAAGTCATTTCGAATGACTGGTCCTCAGTGTTGTGAGAACGATGACTGGTTAAAATTTTTGGTGGTTTCTTGTTCAGTCCATAGGCCTACATCATGTGGCAAACCGGTGAGCATGTGGCTGTATTAGTATATGAGATACCTGAAAACATCACACTTTTCATCATAGTGCTTTTACCAATGCATAAAATGCATGGAGAAGTCATTTCGAATGACTGGTCCTCAGTGTTGTGAGAACGATGACTGGTTAAAATTTTTGGTGGTTTCTTGTTCAGTCCATAGGCCTACATCATGTGGCAAACCGGTGAGCATGTGGCTCTATTAGTATAGGAGATACCTGAAAACATATCACACTTTTCATCATAGTGCTTTTACCAATGCATAAAATGCATGGAGAAGTCATTTCGAATGACTGGTCCTCAGTGTTGTGAGAACGATGACTGGTTAAAATTTTTGGTGGTTTCTTGTTCAGTCCATAGATCTACATCATGTGGCAAACCGGTGAGCATGTGGCTCTATTAGTATAGGAGATACCTGAAAACATATTACACTTTTCATCATAGTGCTTTTACCAATGCATAAAATGCATGGAGAAGTCATTTCGAATGACTGGTCCTCAGTGTTGTGAGAATGATGACTGGTTAAAATTTTTGGTGGTTTCTTGTTCAGTCCATAGGCCTACATCATGTGGCAAACCGGTGAGCATGTGGCTCTATTAGTATAGGAGATACCTGAAAACATATCACACTTTTCATCATAGTGCTTTTACCAATGCATAAAATGCATGGAGAAGTCATTTCGAATGACTGGTCCTCAGTGTTGTGAGAACGATGACTGGTTAAAATTTTTGGTGGTTTCTTGTTCAGTCCATAGGCCTACATCATGTGGCAAACCGGTGAGCATGTGGCTTTATTAGTATAGGAGATACCTGAAAACATATCACACTTTTCATCATAGTGCTTTTACCAATGCATAAAATGCATGGAGAAGTCATTTCGAATGACTGGTCTTCAGTGTTGTGAGAACGATGACTGGTTAAAATTTTTGGTGGTTTCTTGTTCAGTCCATAGGCCTACATCATGTGGCAAACCGGTGAGCATGTGGCTCTATTAGTATAGGAGATACCTGAAAACATATCACACTTTTCATCATAGTGCTTTTACCAATGCATAAAATGCATGGAGAAGTCATTTCGAATGACTGGTCCTCAGTGTTGTGAGAACGATGACTGGTTAAAATTTTTGGTGGTTTCTTGTTCAGTCCATAGGCCTACATCATGTGGCAAACCGGTGAGCATGTGGCTCTATTAGTATAGGAGATACCTGAAAACATATCACACTTTTCATCATAGTGCTTTTACCAATGCATAAAATGCATGGAGAAGTCATTTCGAATGACTGGTCCTCAGTGTTGTGAGAACGATGACTGGATAAAATTTTTGGTGGTTTCTTGTTCAGTCCATAGGCCTACATCATGTGGCAAACCGGTGAGCATGTGGCTCGATTAGTATAGGAGATACCTGAAAACATATCACACTTTTCATCATAGTGCTTTTACCAATGCATAAAATGCATGGAGAAGTCATTTCGAATGACTGGTCCTCAGTGTTGTGAGAACGATGACTGGTTAAAATTTTTGGTGGTTTCTTGTTCAGTCCATAGGCCTACATCATGTGGCAAACCGGTGAGCATGTGGCTCTATTAGTATAGGAGATACCTGAAAACATATCACACTTTTCATCATAGTGCTTTTACCAATGCATAAAATGCATGGAGAAGTCATTTCGAATGACTGGTCCTCAGTGTTGTGAGAACGATGACTGGTTAAAATTTTTGGTGGTTTCTTGTTCAGTCCATAGGCCTACATCATGTGGCAAACCGGTGAGCATGTGGCTCTATTAGTATAGGAGATACCTGAAAACATATCACACTTTTCATCATAGTGCTTTTACCAATGCATAAAATGCATGGAGAAGTCATTTCGAATGACTGGTCCTCAGTGTTGTGAGAACGATGACTGGTTAAAATTTTTGGTGGTTTCTTGTTCAGTCCATAGGCCTACATCATGTGGCAAACCGGTGAGCATGTGGCTCTATTAGTATAGGAGATACCTGAAAACATATCACACTTTTCATCATAGTGCTTTTACCAATGCATAAAATGCATGGAGAAGTCATTTCGAATGACTGGTCCTCAGTGTTGTGAGAACGATGACTGGTTAAAATTTTTGGTGGTTTCTTGTTCAGTCCATAGGCCTACATCATGTGGCAAACCGGTGAGCATGTGGCTCTATTAGTATAGGAGATACCTGAAAACATATCACACTTTTCAATCATAGTGCTTTTACCAATGCATAAAATGCATGGAGAAGTCATTTCGAATGACTGGTCCTCAGTGTTGTGAGAACGATGACTGGTTAAAATTTTTGGTGGTTTCTTGTTCAGTCCATAGGCCTACATCATGTGGCAAACCGGTGAGCATGTGGCTCTATTAGTATAGGAGATACCTGAAAACATATCACACTTTTCATCATAGTGCTTTTACCAATGCATAAAATGCATGGAGAAGTCATTTCGAATGACTGGTCCTCAGTGTTGTGAGAACGATGACTGGTTAAAATTTTTGGTGGTTTCTTGTTCAGTCCATAGGCCTACATCATGTGGCAAACCGGTGAGCATGTGGCTCTATTAGTATAGGAGATACCTGAAAACATATCACACTTTTCATCATAGTGCTTTTACCAATGCATAAAATGCATGGAGAAGTCATTTCGAATGACTGGTCCTCAGTGTTGTGAGAACGATGACTGGATAAAATTTTTGGTGGTTTCTTGTTCAGTCCATAGGCCTACATCATGTGGCAAACCGGTGAGCATGTGGCTCTATTAGTATAGGAGATACCTGAAAACATATCACACTTTTCATCATAGTGCTTTTACCAATGCATAAAATGCATGGAGAAGTCATTTCGAATGACTGGTCCTCAGTGTTGTGAGAACGATGACTGGTTAAAATTTTTGGTGGTTTCTTGTTCAGTCCATAGGCCTACATCATGTGGCAAACCGGTGAGCATGTGGCTCTATTAGTATAGGAGATACCTGAAAACATATCACACTTTTCATCATAGTGCTTTTACCAATGCATAAAATGCATGGAGAAGTCATTTCGAATGACTGGTCCTCAGTGTTGTGAGAACGATGACTGGTTAAAATTTTTGGTGGTTTCTTGTTCAGTCCATAGGCCTACATCATGTGGCAAACCGGTGAGCATGTGGCTCTATTAGTATAGGAGATACCTGAAAACATATCACACTTTTCATCATAGTGCTTTTACCAATGCATAAAATGCATGGAGAAGTCATTTCGAATGACTGGTCCTCAGTGTTGTGAGAACGATGACTGGTTAAAATTTTTGGTGGTTTCTTGTTCAGTCCATAGGCCTACAGCATGTGGCAAACCGGTGAGCATGTGGCTCTATTAGTATAGGAGATACCTGAAAACATATCACACTTTTCATCATAGTGCTTTTACCAATGCATAAAATGCATGGAGAAGTCAATTCGAATGACTGGTCCTCAGTGTTGTGAGAACGATGACTGGTTAAAATTTTTGGTGGTTTCTTGTTCAGTCCATAGGCCTACATCATGTGGCAAACCGGTGAGCATGTGGCTCTATTAGTATAGGAGATACCTGAAAACATATCACACTTTTCATCATAGTGCTTTTACCAATGCATAAAATGCATGGAGAAGTCATTTCGAATGACTGGTCCTCAGTGTTGTGAGAACGATGACTGGTTAAAATTTTTGGTGGTTTCTTGTTCAGTCCATAGGCCTACATCATGTGGCAAACCGGTGAGCATGTGGCTCTATTAGTATAGGAGATACCTGAAAACATATCACACTTTTCATCATAGTGCTTTTACCAATGCATAAAATGCATGGAGAAGTCATTTCGAATGACTGGTCCTCAGTGTTGTGAGAACGATGACTGGTTAAAATTTTTGGTGGTTTCTTGTTCAGTCCATAGGCCTACATCATGTGGCAAACCGGTGAGCATGTGGCTCTATTAGTATAGGAGATACCTGAAAACATATCACACTTTTCATCATAGTGCTTTTACCAATGCATAAAATGCATGGAGAAGTCATTTCGAATGACTGGTCCTCAGTGTTGTGAGAACGATGACTGGTTAAAATTTTTGGTGGTTTCTTGTTCAGTCCATAGGCCTACATCATGTGGCAAACCGGTGAGCATGTGGCTCTATTAGTATAGGAGATACCTGAAAACATATCACACTTTTCATCATAGTGCTTTTACCAATGCATAAAATGCATGGAGAAGTCATTTCGAATGACTGGTCCTCAGTGTTGTGAGAACGATGACTGGTTAAAATTTTTGGTGGTTTCTTGTTCAGTCCATAGGCCTACATCATGTGGCAAACCGGTGAGCATGTGGCTCTATTAGTATAGGAGATACCTGAAAACATATCACACTTTTCAATCATAGTGCTTTTACCAATGCATAAAATGCATGGAGAAGTCATTTCGAATGACTGGTCCTCAGTGTTGTGAGAACGATGACTGGTTAAAATTTTTGGTGGTTTCTTGTTCAGTCCATAGGCCTACATCATGTGGCAAACCGGTGAGCATGTGGCTCTATTAGTATAGGAGATACCTGAAAACATATCACACTTTTCATCATAGTGCTTTTACCAATGCATAAAATGCATGGAGAAGTCATTTCGAATGACTGGTCCTCAGTGTTGTGAGAACGATGACTGGTTAAAATTTTTGGTGGTTTCTTGTTCAGTCCATAGGCCTACATCATGTGGCAAACCGGTGAGCATGTGGCTCTATTAGTATAGGAGATACCTGAAAACATATCACACTTTTCATCATAGTGCTTTTACCAATGCATAAAATGCATGGAGAAGTCATTTCGAATGACTGGTCCTCAGTGTTGTGAGAACGATGACTGGTTAAAATTTTTGGTGGTTTCTTGTTCAGTCCATAGGCCTACATCATATGGCAAACCGGTGAGCATGTGGCTCTATTAGTATAGGAGATACCTGAAAACATATCACACTTTTCATCATAGTGCTTTTACCAATGCATAAAATGCATGGAGAAGTCATTTCGAATGACTGGTCCTCAGTGTTGTGAGAACGATGACTGGTTAAAATTTTTGGTGGTTTCTTGTTCAGTCCATAGGCCTACATCATGTGGAAAACCGGTGAGCATGTGGCTCTATTAGTATAGGAGATACCTGAAAACATATCACACTTTTCATCATAGTGCTTTTACCAATGCATAAAATGCATGGAGAAGTCATTTCGAATGACTGGTCCTCAGTGTTGTGAGAACGATGACTGGATAAAATTTTTGGTGGTTTCTTGTTCAGTCCATAGGCCTACATCATGTGGCAAACCGGTGAGCATGTGGCTCTATTAGTATAGGAGATACCTGAAAACATATCACACTTTTCATCATAGTGCTTTTACCAATGCATAAAATGCATGGAGAAGTCATTTCGAATGACTGGTCCTCAGTGTTGTGAGAACGATGACTGGTTAAAATTTTTGGTGGTTTCTTGTTCAGTCCATAGGCCTACATCATGTGGCAAACCGGTGAGCATGTGGCTCTATTAGTATAGGAGATACCTGAAAACATATCACACTTTTCAATCATAGTGCTTTTACCAATGCATAAAATGCATGGAGAAGTCATTTCGAATGACTGGTCCTCAGTGTTGTGAGAACGATGACTGGTTAAAATTTTTGGTGGTTTCTTGTTCAGTCCATAGGCCTACATCATGTGGCAAACCGGTGAGCATGTGGCTCTATTAGTATAGGAGATACCTGAAAACATATCACACTTTTCATCATAGTGCTTTTACCAATGCATAAAATGCATGGAGAAGTCATTTCGAATGACTGGTCCTCAGTGTTGTGAGAACGATGACTGGTTAAAATTTTTGGTGGTTTCTTGTTCAGTCCATAGGCCTACATCATGTGGCAAACCGGTGAGCATGTGGCTCTATTAGTATAGGAGATACCTGAAAACATATCACACTTTTCATCATAGTGCTTTTACCAATGCATAAAATGCATGGAGAAGTCATTTCGAATGACTGGTCCTCAGTGTTGTGAGAACGATGACTGGTTAAAATTTTTGGTGGTTTCTTGTTCAGTCCATAGGCCTACATCATGTGGCAAACCGGTGAGCATGTGGCTCTATTAGTATAGGAGATACCTGAAAACATATCACACTTTTCATCATAGTGCTTTTACCAATGCATAAAATGCATGGAGAAGTCATTTCGAATGACTGGTCCTCAGTGTTGTGAGAACGATGACTGGTTAAAATTTTTGGTGGTTTCTTGTTCAGTCCATAGGCCTACATCATGTGGCAAACCGGTGAGCATGTGGCTCTATTAGTATAGGAGATACCTGAAAACATATCACACTTTTCATCATAGTGCTTTTACCAATGCATAAAATGCATGGAGAAGTCATTTCGAATGACTGGTCCTCAGTGTTGTGAGAACGATGACTGGATAAAATTTTTGGTGGTTTCTTGTTCAGTCCATAGGCCTACATCATGTGGCAAACCGGTGAGCATGTGGCTCTATTAGTATAGGAGATACCTGAAAACATATCACACTTTTCATCATAGTGCTTTTACCAATGCATAAAATGCATGGAGAAGTCATTTCGAATGACTGGTCCTCAGTGTTGTGAGAATGATGACTGGTTAAAATTTTTCGTGGTTTCTTGTTCAGTCCATAGGCCTACATCATGTGGCAAACCGGTGAGCATGTGGCTCTATTAGTATAGGAGATACCTGAAAACATATCACACTTTTCATCATAGTGCTTTTACCAATGCATAAAATGCATGGAGAAGTCATTTCGAATGACTGGTCCTCAGTGTTGTGAGAACGATGACTGGTTAAAATTTTTGGTGGTTTCTTGTTCAGTCCATAGGCCTACATCATGTGGCAAACCGGTGAGCATGTGGCTCGATTAGTATAGGAGATACCTGAAAACATATCACACTTTTCATCATAGTGCTTTTACCAATGCATAAAATGCATGGAGAAGTCATTTCGAATGACTGGTCCTCAGTGTTGTGAGAACGATGACTGGTTAAAATTTTTGGTGGTTTCTTGTTCAGTCCATAGGCCTACATCATGTGGCAAACCGGTGAGCATGTGGCTCTATTAGTATAGGAGATACCTGAAAACATATCACACTTTTCATCATAGTGCTTTTACCAATGCATAAAATGCATGGAGAAGTCATTTCGAATGACTGGTCCTCAGTGTTGTGAGAACGATGACTGGTTAAAATTTTTGGTGGTTTCTTGTTCAGTCCATAGGCCTACATCATGTGGCAAACCGGTGAGCATGTGGCTCTATTAGTATAGGAGATACCTGAAAACATATCACACTTTTCATCATAGTGCTTTTACCAATGCATAAAATGCATGGAGAAGTCATTTCGAATGACTGGTCCTCAGTGTTGTGAGAACGATGACTGGTTAAAATTTTTGGTGGTTTCTTGTTCAGTCCATAGGCCTACATCATGTGGCAAACCGGTGAGCATGTGGCTCTATTAGTATAGGAGATACCTGAAAACATATCACACTTTTCATCATAGTGCTTTTACCAATGCATAAAATGCATGGAGAAGTCATTTCGAATGACTGGTCCTCAGTGTTGTGAGAACGATGACTGGTTAAAATTTTTGGTGGTTTCTTGTTCAGTCCATAGGCCTACATCATGTGGCAAACCGGTGAGCATGTGGCTCTATTAGTATAGGAGATACCTGAAAACATATCACACTTTTCATCATAGTGCTTTTACCAATGCATAAAATGCATGGAGAAGTCATTTCGAATGACTGGTCCTCAGTGTTGTGAGAACGATGACTGGTTAAAATTTTTGGTGGTTTCTTGTTCAGTCCATAGGCCTACATCATGTGGCAAACCGGTGAGCATGTGGCTGTATTAGTATATGAGATACCTGAAAACATCACACTTTTCATCATAGTGCTTTTACCAATGCATAAAATGCATGGAGAAGTCATTTCGAATGACTGGTCCTCAGTGTTGTGAGAACGATGACTGGTTAAAATTTTTGGTGGTTTCTTGTTCAGTCCATAGGCCTACATCATGTGGCAAACCGGTGAGCATGTGGCTCTATTAGTATAGGAGATACCTGAAAACATATCACACTTTTCATCATAGTGCTTTTACCAATGCATAAAATGCATGGAGAAGTCATTTCGAATGACTGATCCTCAGTGTTGTGAGAACGATGACTGGTTAAAATTTTTGGTGGTTTCTTGTTCAGTCCATAGGCCTACATCATGTGGCAAACCGGTGAGCATGTGGCTCTATTAGTATAGGAGATACCTGAAAACATATCACACTTTTCATCATAGTGCTTTTACCAATGCATAAAATGCATGGAGACGTCATTTCGAATGACTGGTCCTCAGTGTTGTGAGAACGATGACTGGTTAAAATTTTTGGTGGTTTCTTGTTCAGTCCATAGGCCTACATCATGTGGCAAACCGGTGAGCATGTGGCTCTATTAGTATAGGAGATACCTGAAAACATATCACACTTTTCATCATAGTGCTTTTACCAATGCATAAAATGCATGGAGAAGTCATTTCGAATGACTGGTCCTCAGTGTTGTGAGAACGATGACTGGTTAAAATTTTTGGTGGTTTCTTGTTCAGTCCATAGGCCTACATCATGTGGCAAACCGGTGAGCATGTGGCTCTATTAGTATAGGAGATACCTGAAAACATATCACACTTTTCATCATAGTGCTTTTACCAATGCATAAAATGCATGGAGAAGTCATTTCGAATGACTGGTCCTCAGTGTTGTGAGAACGATGACTGGTTAAAATTTTTGGTGGTTTCTTGTTCAGTCCATAGGCCTACATCATGTGGCAAACCGGTGAGCATGTGGCTCTATTAGTATAGGAGATACCTGAAAACATATCACACTTTTCATCATAGTGCTTTTACCAATGCATAAAATGCATGGAGAAGTCATTTCGAATGACTGGTCCTCAGTGTTGTGAGAACGATGACTGGTTAAAAGTTTTGGTGGTTTCTTGTTCAGTCCATAGGCCTACATCATGTGGCAAACCGGTGAGCATGTGGCTCTATTAGTATAGGAGATACCTGAAAACATATCACACTTTTCATCATAGTGCTTTTACCAATGCATAAAATGCATGGAGAAGTCATTTCGAATGACTGGTCCTCAGTGTTGTGAGAACGATGACTGGTTAAAATTTTTGGTGGTTTCTTGTTCAGTCCATAGGCCTACATCATGTGGCAAACCGGTGAGCATGTGGCTCTATTAGTATAGGAGATACCTGAAAACATATCACACTTTTCATCATAGTGCTTTTACCAATGCATAAAATGCATGGAGAAGTCATTTCGAATGACTGGTCCTCAGTGTTGTGAGAACGATGACTGGTTAAAATTTTTGGTGGTTTCTTGTTCAGTCCATAGGCCTACATCATGTGGCAAACCGGTGAGCATGTGGCTCTATTAGTATAGGAGATACCTGAAAACATATCACACTTTTCATCATAGTGCTTTTACCAATGCATAAAATGCATGGAGAAGTCATTTCGAATGACTGGTCCTCAGTGTTGTGAGAACGATGACTGGTTATAATTTTTGGTGGTTTCTTGTTCAGTCCATAGGCCTACATCATGTGGCAAACCGGTGAGCATGTGGCTCTATTAGTATAGGAGATACCTGAAAACATATCACACTTTTCATCATAGTGCTTTTACCAATGCATAAAATGCATGGAGAAGTCATTTCGAATGACTGGTCCTCAGTGTTGTGAGAACGATGACTGGTTAAAATTTTTGGTGGTTTCTTGTTCAGTCCATAGGCCTACATCATGTGGCAAACCGGTGAGCATGTGGCTCTATTAGTATAGGAGATACCTGAAAACATATCACACTTTTCATCATAGTGCTTTTACCAATGCATAAAATGCATGGAGAAGTCATTTCGAATGACTGGTCCTCAGTGTTGTGAGAATGATGACTGGTTAAAATTTTTGGTGGTTTCTTGTTCAGTCCATAGGCCTACATCATGTGGCAAACCGGTGAGCATGTGGCTCTATTAGTATAGGAGATACCTGAAAACATATCACACTTTTCATCATAGTGCTTTTACCAATGCATAAAATGCATGGAGAAGTCATTTCGAATGACTGGTCCTCAGTGTTGTGAGAACGATGACTGGTTAAAATTTTTGGTGGTTTCTTGTTCAGTCCATAGGCCTACATCATGTGGCAAACCGGTGAGCATGTGGCTCTATTAGTATAGGAGATACCTGAAAACATATCACACTTTTCATCATAGTGCTTTTACCAATGCATAAAATGCATGGAGAAGTCATTTCGAATGACTGGTCCTCAGTGTTGTGAGAACGATGACTGGTTATAATTTTTGGTGGTTTCTTGTTCAGTCCATAGGCCTACATCATGTGGCAAACCGGTGAGCATGTGGCTCTATTAGTATAGGAGATACCTGAAAACATATCACACTTTTCATCATAGTGCTTTTACCAATGCATAAAATGCATGGAGAAGTCATTTCGAATGACTGGTCCTCAGTGTTGTGAGAACGATGACTGGTTAAAATTTTTGGTGGTTTCTTGTTCAGTCCATAGGCCTACATCATGTGGCAAACCGGTGAGCATGTGGCTCTATTAGTATAGGAGATACCTGAAAACATATCACACTTTTCATCATAGTGCTTTTACCAATGCATAAAATGCATGGAGAAGTCATTTCGAATGACTGGTCCTCAGTGTTGTGAGAATGATGACTGGTTAAAATTTTTGGTGGTTTCTTGTTCAGTCCATAGGCCTACATCATGTGGCAAACCGGTGAGCATGTGGCTCTATTAGTATAGGAGATACCTGAAAACATATCACACTTTTCATCATAGTGCTTTTACCAATGCATAAAATGCATGGAGAAGTCATTTCGAATGACTGGTCCTCAGTGTTGTGAGAACGATGACTGGTTAAAATTTTTGGTGGTTTCTTGTTCAGTCCATAGGCCTACATCATGTGGCAAACCGGTGAGCATGTGGCTTTATTAGTATAGGAGATACCTGAAAACATATCACACTTTTCATCATAGTGCTTTTACCAATGCATAAAATGCATGGAGAAGTCATTTCGAATGACTGGTCTTCAGTGTTGTGAGAACGATGACTGGTTAAAATTTTTGGTGGTTTCTTGTTCAGTCCATAGGCCTACATCATGTGGCAAACCGGTGAGCATGTGGCTCTATTAGTATAGGAGATACCTGAAAACATATCACACTTTTCATCATAGTGCTTTTACCAATGCATAAAATGCATGGAGAAGTCATTTCGAATGACTGGTCCTCAGTGTTGTGAGAACGATGACTGGTTAAAATTTTTGGTGGTTTCTTGTTCAGTCCATAGGCCTACATCATGTGGCAAACCGGTGAGCATGTGGCTCTATTAGTATAGGAGATACCTGAAAACATATCACACTTTTCATCATAGTGCTTTTACCAATGCATAAAATGCATGGAGAAGTCATTTCGAATGACTGGTCCTCAGTGTTGTGAGAACGATGACTGGATAAAATTTTTGGTGGTTTCTTGTTCAGTCCATAGGCCTACATCATGTGGCAAACCGGTGAGCATGTGGCTCTATTAGTATAGGAGATACCTGAAAACATATCACACTTTTCATCATAGTGCTTTTACCAATGCATAAAATGCATGGAGAAGTCATTTCGAATGACTGGTCCTCAGTGTTGTGAGAATGATGACTGGTTAAAATTTTTCGTGGTTTGACAGGCCGGGAGCACGCAAGCTGCTGGGACGCCGGGAAGGTACACTCCACCCCCCTTCCCCGGCTACTCTACCTTCTCCCTGACTCTTCGCTCGCTCCCTGCTGAGCTGACAGCCGCTGGCCGGCGCCTCTGCGCTCCGGTGCGCCCCGGATTCCTCTGAGTGGTGCGGACCTGCACACCACTGAGCTCCGGCCGCTGCCCCCTGTTGGTGCGGCCGGTCAGAAGAGAGGTTACGCTCACTGGAGAGGGTGCTGAGTGAATTGCCAGCTGCGGCGCTCTGTCCCTCGGCCGCTCCGGTGGATTGGTGTCTGTGGGGGTGAGAATCTGCCGGCGGTGGAGATTCTGGGGATTTCCCGCCACTCCCGGCGCCATCTTGTTGCCCCTGCAAGGGGCTGGAGTGCCTGTGTGTGTGCGCCGCTGGCGGTCTGTGCCCACATCTCCTTCGTGGCGCGGCACTGCGTCCCTGCTGCTGCCCCATACCCACCAGCTTCTGGGTCACGCTGGAGGAGGCTTAAAGCAACGCTAACACCCTGTAAAACGACACACATTTACATAGCCCCTGTGGCACCTGCTCCCCCCCTGAGACTCATAGTGGAATAACACAGTAACCCTTTGGCTGCCCAGAGTTAAAAACAGTTGCACTATAGACTTACGCACGCATCTCGGAGGGGGCTTGCTGATGGGGGGCCACGGCTAATGTGGTGATGGCTGCACCCCCATGTTCCCCTAAACACTTATCTGGGATATAATTGATAGCAGCAGACATCTATGGGCAAAAACAAAAAGATCTCTGAAGACCCCACAAGCCTGCATAAGGAACCTCTTCCGGAGGATATGAAACGGTTTCTAAATCAGCCGACCCAAACAAGGAGCACGAGATCAACAATGTCGCAAGCCCCACATAAAAGCAACTCTTCTTCGGGAGAGTCACAGGCTCCACATGTTTCTCCCAAAAAATCAGCAGATATCAATAAGGGAGACAAAGACTTGCCTGAAGATATGAATATAGCTGATCTAAGCAAATATATTAAAGCTCTACCAACAAAAATGGACCTGGAAGGCTTTGCATGCAGGCTTGAGAACTCGTACAAAAAGGAGATACATAACCTACAGAAGGAGTTTACATCACGGATAGAGGATGTAGAAAAGACGCAGGACGACATCTCACAGGAACTTCAGGCACATAGAGAAATTTTAATGGACCATACTATAAGAATGGAGGAAATGTCTTCTGGCCTTGAGGATCTGGAAAATCGCAACAGGCGTAACAATATTCGCATACGGGGCCTCCCAGAGTCCGTTAGTCCTCAGGACTTAGATCGCACAGTCCAAAAAATATTTCTAGACATCCTGGGTGATTGTGAAGATAGTACCATTGAATTTGATAGGATCCATAGATCTCTTGGTCCCAAACCCACCTCTGATTTACGCCCTAGAGACGTCATTTGTAGGGTGCATTACTTCAGAACCAAGGAATCCATCATGATGGCCTCTAGGAAAAAGGGACCTCTCCAGTATGAAGGCCAACCAATTTTACTTCTATCAGACTTATCCAGGCGTACCTTGTTTTTGCGCAAAGCCCTAAAACCCCTGTTAGCAGTTCTTAAGGAAAGAGATATCCCTTATAGATGGGGGTTCCCATTTCAACTAACAGCATTCAAAAACGGGAAAAGCGCATACTTCCGCCGAATTGGGGACCTGGCCAATTTCCTGGGAACATTTGAACTGCCGTTAATAGATCTCCCAGAATGGCCTTCAACCCCAACACTTCCGGACGCTCCTCCAAGGTGGCTCAAGGTCCCTCAGTCCAAGAAAAAGCTCTCTAATGAGGTCCCTTCTGATCCTCCATGAAGTCCCTCTTTCTTCTTTTTGTTTTCTACATTTTTTTTTTCATTTGTTTCAATAAGTTCCTGGCAATTATTGTGTTGTGTCCAGATGTTCTGCTGCAGTTAGATAGGTCCTATGTTAGTATATTGTTAATGGGCCGATCCCCCTGGCCGGATAGGCGGACATACTGGCGGCCTGCCATGGGGGTCTGGCTCAAGTTCTGAACCTTTAAATTTATGGTATCGCGAATGTTATTAATGTTTTACAACTCTCTGTCAATAAGCGAGACACCTTGACCTTATTAGATATGCTATTAATATTACTATTATTCTGCTTTGCTTGAATATCATATGCATGTAGATTCTTGATCGTAGGACCTATCAAGTTCATGGGGAAGTGGGGGGTCGGTGTTCTCCTCGGCTTCCTTTTTCCATTTGAGGTGCACCGTTCGGGGACGGGGGGGGAGCTATCTCTTCCCCTTCTGGTTGCCTCCGCCATACTGATGCGAGACCAGACTTGGTGCGTCAATCTCAACGCACCTTTTCCTATGTTCTTCACATATTTCTACCTTTTTCCTACCCTGTCTTTCTTCCCTCTTTCCCATTGTTTTTCCCCTACCACACCTGGCTATCCCGTGTCCCGGCGGGTGGGGCGCACGATGTCGCGAGAAACTGTCAAAATTTTAGATTATGGATAAAATAAAACTCTGCTCGTTTAACGTAAAGGGGCTAAATATTCCAGAGAAAAGGAGGCGGATCCTGTTCGATAGTCATAAACAACGGGTCTCTGTGCTATTGCTCCAGGAGACTCACTTCAAAACTGGAGTGATACCGCATTGTGTCACGAAAAATTATCCCAAATGGTATCACAGCTCTAACCCGTATTCCAAATCAAAAGGTGTTTCAATAGCTTTCCACAAATCCTTCATGCCTGAAATTCTAGATTCTTTAATCGACAAAAATGGCAGATATATCTTCCTACTCATCTCATGGGCAACGTATAAACTTGTAATAGCCAATGTTTATTTTCCAAACCAAGGGCAACAGACTTTTGGAGCTGAATGCAAGAGGCGTCTTGGGGAGTTTGCTGGCTCCTCTCCTGTGATACTTGGAGGCGACTTTAACATTCCAATGGACCCTGCGGTGGACGTCTCTTCAGGTAGGTCCTCCTATTCTTCATCTTCTATCAACAAAATTAGATCCCAACTACGCAGCCTGAGACTAGTAGATGTCTGGAGAGTTCTAAATCCTACAGTCAGGGATTATAGCTTCTTCTCGAAAATCCATAACACATACAGCAGAATAGATTACTTCTTTATTTCACATAGGTTACTGGACTTACAGATGGAGGCGGACGTGGGGTCGATACTGTGGTCGGATCATGCACCTATTTACTTATCTCTTTCACTTCATTCCGCCTTGGGATCGGGATTCTCCTGGCGTTTGAATGAAAATCTGCTCCTGGATCCATTATGTAAATCCGAGATTGAACAGACAATCGCGAATTTCGTGGCCGACCATGGTGGGGACACCACGTCTCCCACTATGAGATGGGAGGCTTTGAAATGTGTAGTGAGAGGCGTTCTCATTTCCCACGGCGCCCGGTTGAAAAAAGAGAGAGCGGCGGAAATAATTATCCTAACAGATCAAATCCACCAATTAGAAAATCAGCATAAACGAGATCTCGACGCCAGTACATTTGCTCGGCTTACTTCAGTTAGGCAGAAATTATTGACTATCATAGATCAAAAGTCCAAGTGTCTCAGGGAGAGACTCAGAAGCCGCTTTTACCAACTCGGCAATAAAAGTGGTAAACTTTTAGCCAGAGCCCTTAACAAACACAGCCCTAATACCTACATTCCCTTTATCAAAAACAAAGAAGGGAATAAAGTGTTCAACACTAAAGATATCCTTTCCAACTTTAGTAGATATTACGAATCTCTGTACAATATAGCAGGACATTATAAAGATGCACCTCCACAATTTCTTCATAATAAAATTAAATCATACTTGCAGGAACACAAATTGCCCATATTGCCTGAAGGCGACCTAGCCGACCTCGAAAAGGAATTCTCTACAGAAGAGGTATCCGAAACCATTAGCGCCCTAAAACAAGGGAAAAGCCCGGGCCCGGATGGGTTCTCAGCGGGCTTCTATAAATCATTTACTACATCACTGTGCCCACTGTTTCTGGAGGCCTGCAATTTTGTCTCTTCGGGAGGTTCTTTTCCTGCTCAATCACTCGCCGCCCACATTACAGTGCTTCCCAAACCTGGTAAAGACCTTTCTACATGTAATAATTATCGGCCGATTTCTTTGATAAACGTTGATATTAAAATATACGCTAAAATGTTAGCAAATAGATTATGCCCCCTCTTACCTAAACTAATAAACCAGGACCAGGTAGGCTTCGTTCCAGGGCGAGAGGCGAGAGACAACACAATCAGAACTATCTCTCTACTCGACAGAGCGAGCAGGGAGGGGGACCCCCTGTGTATCATGTCAATTGACGCTGAAAAAGCTTTTGACCGGGTTCACTGGGAATTTATCTTTCAAACCCTAGAAGAAATTGGCTTAAAAGAAAATATGATGCACAGAATTTCTGCTCTATATACCTCTCCTAGTGCCCAGGTCAAGGTCAACGGCAAACTTTCAGACGTGTTTCCGGTCGGGAATGGTACAAGGCAGGGGTGCCCGCTCTCTCCCCTCTTATATATACTAACAATGGAGCATTTGGCTGTGGCATTGAGAAATAACCCCTCAATCAAAGGGATAAAACTGCGTTCCGAAGAACATAAGATAGCACTTTTTGCAGACGATATTCTGCTATACATCACGTCCCCATCTACGAGCCAACCAAACATTATCTCGGAACTGCACAAATTCGGCCTCCTAAGTAATTTTAAAATGAACTCCCACAAATCCGAAATCTTAAACATCTCATTACAACTTCCCTTGGTCGAACAACTAAAGTCCACCTTTCCATTTAAATGGCGCTTTGACTCCATCACTTACTTAGGCGTTAAAATAACCAGCCAGATATCCAAATTGTTTGAGACCAATTTTACAACAGCCCTACAAAAGGTTAATCTAGATTTAGAAAAATGGCATAGGCTCCAGTTGTCTTGGCTAGGCAGGATCAACGCAGTAAAAATGGACCTCTTACCGCGCCTTTTATACCTTTTCCAAACAATACCTCTATACTTGCCAGCTTCCTTTTTTTCTCGCCTTAAACAAATAGTCACCAGGTTTATATGGTCTCATAATCGGGCACGCATTTCCTACACGTTATTAAGCAGATCAAAACTGACAGGCGGTCTAGGCCTCCCGGATCTTGCGACCTATAGTTACGCCTCATTAGGAACATGTATACTAGACCTCTATCACAACATAAATAGTAAAAAATGGGTAAAGCTAGAGAATGATCTGAATGGCTGTGACTCTCAGATTATTCTCTGGTCCGGGGGTGGATCGGGAGCGGGCGCCCACCTACCCTTCCTTACACGAAACATATCGCTTCTCATTAAAAATAGAAACTCAGACCTCAAGATCACAACTCTCCCAGGACCTTTGATCCCAATTTACGACAACCCTGCCTTCCCTGCGGGGCTAAAAAGAGAGATGTATTTAAACAAGAGAAAAGATTCCAAACCCATTCTCCATGACTATCTAAAAGAGAACAGGATGAAATCCCTCCAGGAACTATTTCCAGAGGAGGAAGCACCCTTTGCTGATTGGTTTTTTTATGAACAACTCAAAAGTTTCATTTACGCAATCTCTAAACAAACCAATATTGGCAGACCGCTAACTCCTTTTGAGACGCTTTGCACATCAACATGCCCTCCAGATCATACTGTCTCGCTGCTATATAAAATCTTCCAGGGGGGAAGGGCTCCACTGCAGGGATCACCAGCATTCTTCTCGAAATGGGAAGGTGATCTGGGAAAGCCTTTACTGCCTGAGGATAGAGAAAAAATTCTTCTCTTCACGTTTAGATCGTCATTATACGCGGTATCACAGGAGAGGAGCTACAAGATCTTGGCAAGATGGTATAGATGTCCCTCTATGGTACATGCCGTGTTCCCCACTACTCCTGACACTTGTTGGAGATGCTTAAAGGAGACTGGCTCTTATATGCACATTTGGTGGGATTGCCCCCCCATAAAAGCCTTATGGTTGGCTGTCTTTGAGCTTTATAACAAGATGTCTATCATTCAGATTCAACCTTCTCCATGCATAGCATTACTATCCCTATGTGATTTGTCGATTTCCCGATATAAAAAGAGCATCCTCAGACACTTCCTCACCGCGGTTAGGAACTTGATTCCACGCTTTTGGAAACAGGAAAAATTTCCCTCACGTGCGGAGTTTGTGGCGGAACTCAATGACATCTATAGGATGGAGCAGTTAATAAATCAATCTCTAGGCAATGTAAATAAAACCTATATCACATGGGCCCCCTGGATAGCTTTCAGGGAAACCCCTGACCTGGATCTCTGGATTTCTGAAGCCCGATGTAATACATGACTCGCTCTCGCTTATCATTAGATCATTCATCAGTTTACGTCCTGACAACTGGGACGGGATGATGGCAGCGCCTTTCCCCACCCTGCCCCATTACCCTACCCAATCCTCTCTTCTTCTTTCTACCCCTCTATCTCTTCTCTACTCTAATCTCTTTGTTTGTTTTCCACCCCTTCTTTAGTTTGAATATGCATTGTGATTACTGAATAGTCATAATGAGAATTAATATAGGTTATTATTCACTTCAATTGTTCTTTACTGTCAACATATTATAATATCAATCAGTAGTATTACTTTTTAGAATGTTAAGTGCAAGATACATGATGTTGCTGTAATGCATTTCTTGTCTAACGTGTAATTTTACCTGGTATTTTGCTGATATACTAGAGTGCATCGTTTACTTTTATTCTTCTTGCTTCACTCAATAAACATGATTTAAACAAAATTTTTCGTGGTTTCTTGTTCAGTCCATAGGCCTACATCATGTGGCAAACCGGTGAGCATGTGGCTCTATTAGTATAGGAGATACCTGAAAACATATCACACTTTTCATCATAGTGCTTTTACCAATGCATAAAATGCATGGAGAAGTCATTTCGAATGACTGGTCCTCAGTGTTGTGAGAACGATGACTGGTTAAAATTTTTGGTGGTTTCTTGTTCAGTCCATAGGCCTACATCATGTGGCAAACCGGTGAGCATGTGGCTCGATTAGTATAGGAGATACCTGAAAACATATCACACTTTTCATCATAGTGCTTTTACCAATGCATAAAATGCATGGAGAAGTCATTTCGAATGACTGGTCCTCAGTGTTGTGAGAACGATGACTGGTTAAAATTTTTGGTGGTTTCTTGTTCAGTCCATAGGCCTACATCATGTGGCAAACCGGTGAGCATGTGGCTCTATTAGTATAGGAGATACCTGAAAACATATCACACTTTTCATCATAGTGCTTTTACCAATGCATAAAATGCATGGAGAAGTCATTTCGAATGACTGGTCCTCAGTGTTGTGAGAACGATGACTGGTTAAAATTTTTGGTGGTTTCTTGTTCAGTCCATAGGCCTACATCATGTGGCAAACCGGTGAGCATGTGTCTCTATTAGTATAGGAGATACCTGAAAACATATCACACTTTTCATCATAGTGCTTTTACCAATGCATAAAATGCATGGAGAAGTCATTTCGAATGACTGGTCCTCAGTGTTGTGAGAACGATGACTGGTTAAAATTTTTGGTGGTTTCTTGTTCAGTCCATAGGCCTACATCATGTGGCAAACCGGTGAGCATGTGGCTCTATTAGTATAGGAGATACCTGAAAACATATCACACTTTTCATCATAGTGCTTTTACCAATGCATAAAATGCATGGAGAAGTCATTTCGAATGACTGGTCCTCAGTGTTGTGAGAACGATGACTGGTTAAAATTTTTGGTGGTTTCTTGTTCAGTCCATAGGCCTACATCATGTGGCAAACCGGTGAGCATGTGGCTCTATTAGTATAGGAGATACCTGAAAACATATCACACTTTTCATCATAGTGCTTTTACCAATGCATAAAATGCATGGAGAAGTCATTTCGAATGACTGGTCCTCAGTGTTGTGAGAACGATGACTGGTTAAAATTTTTGGTGGTTTCTTGTTCAGTCCATAGGCCTACATCATGTGGCAAACCGGTGAGCATGTGGCTCTATTAGTATAGGAGATACCTGAAAACATATCACACTTTTCATCATAGTGCTTTTACCAATGCATAAAATGCATGGAGAAGTCATTTCGAATGACTGGTCCTCAGTGTTGTGAGAACGATGACTGGATAAAATTTTTGGTGGTTTCTTGTTCAGTCCATAGGCCTACATCATGTGGCAAACCGGTGAGCATGTGGCTCTATTAGTATAGGAGATACCTGAAAACATATCACACTTTTCATCATAGTGCTTTTACCAATGCATAAAATGCATGGAGAAGTCATTTCGAATGACTGGTCCTCAGTGTTGTGAGAATGATGACTGGTTAAAATTTTTCGTGGTTTCTTGTTCAGTCCATAGGCCTACATCATGTGGCAAACCGGTGAGCATGTGGCTCTATTAGTATAGGAGATACCTGAAAACATATCACACTTTTCATCATAGTGCTTTTACCAATGCATAAAATGCATGGAGAAGTCATTTCGAATGACTGGTCCTCAGTGTTGTGAGAACGATGACTGGTTAAAATTTTTGGTGGTTTCTTGTTCAGTCCATAGGCCTACATCATGTGGCAAACCGGTGAGCATGTGGCTCGATTAGTATAGGAGATACCTGAAAACATATCACACTTTTCATCATAGTGCTTTTACCAATGCATAAAATGCATGGAGAAGTCATTTCGAATGACTGGTCCTCAGTGTTGTGAGAACGATGACTGGTTAAAATTTTTGGTGGTTTCTTGTTCAGTCCATAGGCCTACATCATGTGGCAAACCGGTGAGCATGTGGCTCTATTAGTATAGGAGATACCTGAAAACATATCACACTTTTCATCATAGTGCTTTTACCAATGCATAAAATGCATGGAGAAGTCATTTCGAATGACTGGTCCTCAGTGTTGTGAGAACGATGACTGGTTAAAATTTTTGGTGGTTTCTTGTTCAGTCCATAGGCCTACATCATGTGGCAAACCGGTGAGCATGTGGCTCTATTAGTATAGGAGATACCTGAAAACATATCACACTTTTCATCATAGTGCTTTTACCAATGCATAAAATGCATGGAGAAGTCATTTCGAATGACTGGTCCTCAGTGTTGTGAGAACGATGACTGGTTAAAATTTTTGGTGGTTTCTTGTTCAGTCCATAGGCCTACATCATGTGGCAAACAGGTGAGCATGTGGCTCTATTAGTATAGGAGATACCTGAAAACATATCACACTTTTCATCATAGTGCTTTTACCAATGCATAAAATGCATGGAGAAGTCATTTCGAATGACTGGTCCTCAGTGTTGTGAGAACGATGACTGGTTAAAATTTTTGGTGGTTTCTTGTTCAGTCCATAGGCCTACATCATGTGGCAAACCGGTGAGCATGTGGCTCTATTAGTATAGGAGATACCTGAAAACATATCACACTTTTCAATCATAGTGCTTTTACCAATGCATAAAATGCATGGAGAAGTCATTTCGAATGACTGGTCCTCAGTGTTGTGAGAACGATGACTGGTTAAAATTTTTGGTGGTTTCTTGTTCAGTCCATAGGCCTACATCATGTGGCAAACCGGTGAGCATGTGGCTCTATTAGTATAGGAGATAGCTGAAAACATATCACACTTTTCATCATAGTGCTTTTACCAATGCATAAAATGCATGGAGAAGTCATTTCGAATGACTGGTCCTCAGTGTTGTGAGAACGATGACTGGTTAAAATTTTTGGTGGTTTCTTGTTCAGTCCATAGGCCTACATCATGTGGCAAACCGGTGAGCATGTGGCTCTATTAGTATAGGAGATACCTGAAAACATATCACACTTTTCATCATAGTGCTTTTACCAATGCATAAAATGCATGGAGAAGTCATTTCGAATGACTGGTCCTCAGTGTTGTGAGAACGATGACTGGATAAAATTTTTGGTGGTTTCTTGTTCAGTCCATAGGCCTACATCATGTGGCAAACCGGTGAGCATGTGGCTCTATTAGTATAGGAGATACCTGAAAACATATCACACTTTTCATCATAGTGCTTTTACCAATGCATAAAATGCATGGAGAAGTCATTTCGAATGACTGGTCCTCAGTGTTGTGAGAACGATGACTGGTTAAAATTTTTGGTGGTTTCTTGTTCAGTCCATAGGCCTACATCATGTGGCAAACCGGTGAGCATGTGGCTCTATTAGTATAGGAGATACCTGAAAACATATCACACTTTTCATCATAGTGCTTTTACCAATGCATAAAATGCATGGAGAAGTCATTTCGAATGACTGGTCCTCAGTGTTGTGAGAACGATGACTGGTTAAAATTTTTGGTGGTTTCTTGTTCAGTCCATAGGCCTACATCATGTGGCAAAACCGGTGAGCATGTGGCTCTATTAGTATAGGAGATACCTGAAAACATATCACACTTTTCATCATAGTGCTTTTACCAATGCATAAAATGCATGGAGAAGTCATTTCGAATGACTGGTCCTCAGTGTTGTGAGAACGATGACTGGTTAAAATTTTTGGTGGTTTCTTGTTCAGTCCACAGGCCTACATCATGTGGCAAACCGGTGAGCATGTGGCTCTATTAGTATAGGAGATACCTGAAAACATATCACACTTTTCATCATAGTGCTTTTACCAATGCATAAAATGCATGGAGAAGTCATTTCGAATGACTGGTCCTCAGTGTTGTGAGAACGATGACTGGTTAAAATTTTTGGTGGTTTCTTGTTCAGTCCATAGGCCTACAGCATGTGGCAAACCGGTGAGCATGTGGCTCTATTAGTATAGGAGATACCTGAAAATATATCACACTTTTCATCATAGTGCTTTTACCAATGCATAAAATGCATGGAGAAGTAATTTCGAATGACTGGTCCTCAGTGTTGTGAGAACGATGACTGGTTAAAATTTTTGGTGGTTTCTTGTTCAGTCCATAGGCCTACAGCATGTGGCAAACCGGTGAGCATGTGGCTCTATTAGTATAGGAGATACCTGAAAACATATCACACTGTTCATCATAGTGCTTTTACCAATGCATAAAATGCATGGAGAAGTCATTTCGAATGACTGGTCCTCAGTGTTGTGAGAACGATGACTGGTTAAAATTTTTGGTGGTTTCTTGTTCAGTCCATAGGCCTACATCATGTGGCAAACCGGTGAGCATGTGGCTCTATTAGTATAGGAGATACCTGAAAACATATCACACTTTTCATCATAGTGCTTTTACCAATGCATAAAATGCATGGAGAAGTCATTTCGAATGACTGGTCCTCAGTGTTGTGAGAACGATGACTGGTTAAAATTTTTGGTGGTTTCTTGTTCAGTCCATAGGCCTACATCATGTGGCAAACCGGTGAGCATGTGGCTCTATTAGTATAGGAGATACCTGAAAAGCATATCACACTTTTCATCATAGTGCTTTTACCAATGCATAAAATGCATGGAGAAGTCATTTCGAATGACTGGTCCTCAGTGTTGTGAGAACGATGACTGGTTAAAATTTTTGGTGGTTTCTTGTTCAGTCCATAGGCCTACATCATGTGGCAAACCGGTGAGCATGTGGCTCTATTAGTATAGGAGATACCTGAAAACATATCACACTTTTCATCATAGTGCTTTTACCAATGCATAAAATGCATGGAGAAGTCATTTCGAATGACTGGTCCTCAGTGTTGTGAGAACGATGACTGGTTAAAATTTTTGGTGGTTTCTTGTTCAGTCCATAGGCCTACATCATGTGGCAAACCGGTGAGCATGTGGCTCTATTAGTATAGGAGATACCTGAAAACATATCACACTTTTCATCATAGTGCTTTTACCAATGCATAAAATGCATGGAGAAGTCATTTCGAATGACTGGTCCTCAGTGTTGTGAGAACGATGACTGGTTAAAATTTTTGGTGGTTTCTTGTTCAGTCCATAGGCCTACATCATGTGGCAAACCGGTGAGCATGTGGCTCTATTAGTATAGGAGATACCTGAAAACATATCACACTTTTCATCATAGTGCTTTTACCAATGCATAAAATGCATGGAGAAGTCATTTCGAATGACTGGTCCTCAGTGTTGTGAGAACGATGACTGGTTAAAATTTTTGGTGGTTTCTTGTTCAGTCCCATAGGCCTACATCATGTGGCAAACCGGTGAGCATGTGGCTCTATTAGTATAGGAGATACCTGAAAACATATCACACTTTTCATCATAGTGCTTTTACCAATGCATAAAATGCATGGAGAAGTCATTTCGAATGACTGGTCCTCAGTGTTGTGAGAACGATGACTGGTTAAAATTTTTGGTGGTTTCTTGTTCAGTCCACAGGCCTACATCATGTGGCAAACCGGTGAGCATGTGGCTCTATTAGTATAGGAGATACCTGAAAACATATCACACTTTTCATCATAGTGCTTTTACCAATGCATAAAATGCATGGAGAAGTCATTTCGAATGACTGGTCCTCAGTGTTGTGAGAACGATGACTGGTTAAAATTTTTGGTGGTTTCTTGTTCAGTCCATAGGCCTACAGCATGTGGCAAACCGGTGAGCATGTGGCTCTATTAGTATAGGAGATACCTGAAAACATATCACACTTTTCATCATAGTGCTTTTACCAATGCATAAAATGCATGGAGAAGTCATTTCGAATGACTGGTCCTCAGTGTTGTGAGAACGATGACTGGTTAAAATTTTTGGTGGTTTCTTGTTCAGTCCATAGGCCTACAGCATGTGGCAAACCGGTGAGCATGTGGCTCTATTAGTATAGGAGATACCTGAAAACATATCACACTTTTCATCATAGTGCTTTTACCAATGCATAAAATGCATGGAGAAGTCATTTCGAATGACTGGTCCTCAGTGTTGTGAGAACGATGACTGGTTAAAATTTTTGGTGGTTTCTTGTTCAGCTCCATAGGCCTACATCATGTGGCAAACCGGTGAGCATGTGGCTCTATTAGTATAGGAGATACCTGAAAACATATCACACTTTTCATCATAGTGCTTTTACCAATGCATAAAATGCATGGAGAAGTCATTTCGAATGACTGGTCCTCAGTGTTGTGAGAACGATGACTGGTTAAAATTTTTGGTGGTTTCTTGTTCAGCTCCATAGGCCTACATCATGTGGCAAACCGGTGAGCATGTGGCTCTATTAGTATAGGAGATACCTGAAAACATATCACACTTTTCATCATAGTGCTTTTACCAATGCATAAAATGCATGGAGAAGTCATTTCGAATGACTGGTCCTCAGTGTTGTGAGAACGATGACTGGTTAAAATTTTTGGTGGTTTCTTGTTCAGTCCATAGGCCTACATCATGTGGCAAACCGGTGAGCATGTGGCTCTATTAGTATAGGAGATACCTGAAAACATATCACACTTTTCATCATAGTGCTTTTACCAATGCATAAAATGCATGGAGAAGTCATTTCGAATGACTGGTCCTCAGTGTTGTGAGAACGATGACTGGTTAAAATTTTTGGTGGTTTCTTGTTCAGTCCATAGGCCTACATCATGTGGCAAACCGGTGAGCATGTGGCTCTATTAGTATAGGAGATACCTGAAAACATATCACACTTTCATCATAGTGCTTTTACCAATGCATAAAATGCATGGAGAAGTCATTTCGAATGACTGGTCCTCAGTGTTGTGAGAACGATGACTGGTTAAAATTTTTGGTGGTTTCTTGTTCAGCTCCATAGGCCTACATCATGTGGCAAACCGGTGAGCATGTGGCTCTATTAGTATAGGAGATACCTGAAAACATATCACACTTTTCATCATAGTGCTTTTACCAATGCATAAAATGCATGGAGAAGTCATTTCGAATGACTGGTCCTCAGTGTTGTGAGAACGATGACTGGTTAAAATTTTTGGTGGTTTCTTGTTCAGTCCATAGGCCTACATCATGTGGCAAACCGGTGAGCATGTGGCTCTATTAGTATAGGAGATACCTGAAAACATATCACACTTTTCATCATAGTGCTTTTACCAATGCATAAAATGCATGGAGAAGTCATTTCGAATGACTGGTCCTCAGTGTTGTGAGAACGATGACTGGTTAAAATTTTTGGTGGTTTCTTGTTCAGTCCATAGGCCTACATCATGTGGCAAACCGGTGAGCATGTGGCTCTATTAGTATAGGAGATACCTGAAAACATATCACACTTTTCATCATAGTGCTTTTACCAATGCATAAAATGCATGGAGAAGTCATTTCGAATGACTGGTCCTCAGTGTTGTGAGAACGATGACTGGTTAAAATTTTTGGTGGTTTCTTGTTCAGCTCCATAGGCCTACATCATGTGGCAAACCGGTGAGCATGTGGCTCTATTAGTATAGGAGATACCTGAAAACATATCACACTTTTCATCATAGTGCTTTTACCAATGCATAAAATGCATGGAGAAGTCATTCGAATGACTGGTCCTCAGTGTTGTGAGAACGATGACTGGTTAAAATTTTTGGTGGTTTCTTGTTCAGTCCATAGGCCTACATCATGTGGCAAACCGGTGAGCATGTGGCTCTATTAGTATAGGAGATACCTGAAAACATATCACACTTTTCATCATAGTGCTTTTACCAATGCATAAAATGCATGGAGAAGTCATTTCGAATGACTGGTCCTCAGTGTTGTGAGAACGATGACTGGTTAAAATTTTTGGTGGTTTCTTGTTCAGTCCATAGGCCTACATCATGTGGCAAACCGGTGAGCATGTGGCTCTATTAGTATAGGAGATACCTGAAAACATATCACACTTTTCATCATAGTGCTTTTACCAATGCATAAAATGCATGGAGAAGTCATTTCGAATGACTGGTCCTCAGTGTTGTGAGAACGATGACTGGTTAAAATTTTTGGTGGTTTCTTGTTCAGCTCCATAGGCCTACATCATGTGGCAAACCGGTGAGCCATGTGGCTCTATTAGTATAGGAGATACCTGAAAACATACCACACTTTTCATCATAGTGCTTTTACCAATGCATAAAATGCATGGAGAAGTCATTTCGAATGACGGGTCCTCAGTGTTGTGAGAACGATGACTGGTTAAAATTTTTGGTGGTTTCTTGTTCAGTCCATAGGCCTACATCATGTGGCAAACCGGTGAGCATGTGGCTCTATTAGTATAGGAGATACCTGAAAACATATCACACTTTTCATCATAGTGCTTTTACCAATGCATGAAAAATGCATGGAGAAGTCATTTCGAATGACTGGTCCTCAGTGTTGTGAGAACGATGACTGGTTAAAATTTTTGGTGGTTTCTTGTTCAGTCCATAGGCCTACAGCATGTGGCAAACCGGTGAGCATGTGGCTCTATTAGTATAGGAGATACCTGAAAACATATCACACTTTTCATCATAGTGCTTTTACCAATGCATAAAATGCATGGAGAAGTCATTTCGAATGACTGCTCCTCAGTGTTGTGAGAACGATGACTGGTTAAAATTTTTGGTGGTTTCTTGTTCAGTCCATAGGCCTACATCATGTGGCAAACCGGTGAGCATGTGGCTCTATTAGTATAGGAGATACCTGAAAACATATCACACTTTTCATCATAGTGCTTTTACCAATGCATAAAATGCATGGAGAAGTCATTTCGAATGACTGGTCCTCAGTGTTGTGAGAACGATGACTGGTTAAAATTTTTGGTGGTTTCTTGTTCAGTCCATAGGCCTACATCATGTGGCAAACCGGTGAGCATGTGGCTCTATTAGTATAGGAGATACCTGAAAACATATCACACTTTTCATCATAGTGCTTTTACCAATGCATAAAATGCATGGAGAAGTCATTTCGAATGACTGGTCCTCAGTGTTGTGAGAACGATGACTGGTTAAAATTTTTGGTGGTTTCTTGTTCAGTCCATAGGCCTACATCATGTGGCAAACCAGTGAGCATGTGGCTCTATTAGTATAGGAGATACCTGAAAACATATCACACTTTTCATCATAGTGCTTTTACCAATGCATAAAATGCATGGAGAAGTCATTTCGAATGACTGGTCCTCAGTGTTGTGAGAACGATGACTGGTTAAAATTTTTGGTGGTTTCTTGTTCAGTCCATAGGCCTACATCATGTGGCAAACCGGTGAGCATGTGGCTCTATTAGTATAGGAGATACCTGAAAACATATCACACTTTTCATCATAGTGCTTTTACCAATGCATAAAATGCATGGAGAAGTCATTTCGAATGACTGGTCCTCAGTGTTGTGAGAACGATGACTGGTTAAAATTTTTGGTGGTTTCTTGTTCAGTCCATAGGCCTACATCATGTGGCAAACCGGTGAGCATGTGGCTCTATTAGTATAGGAGATACCTGAAAACATATCACACTTTTCATCATAGTGCTTTTACCAATGCATAAAATGCATGGAGAAGTCATTTCGAATGACTGGTCCTCAGTGTTGTGAGAACGATGACTGGTTAAAATTTTTGGTGGTTTCTTGTTCAGTCCATAGGCCTACATCATGTGGCAAACCGGTGAGCATGTGGCTCTATTAGTATAGGAGATACCTGAAAACATATCACACTTTTCATCATAGTGCTTTTACCAATGCATAAAATGCATGGAGAAGTCATTTCGAATGACTGGTCCTCAGTGTTGTGAGAACGATGACTGGTTAAAATTTTTCGTGGTTTCTTGTTCAGTCCATAGGCCTACATCATGTGGCAAACCGGTGAGCATGTGGCTCTATTAGTATAGGAGATACCTGAAAACATATCACACTTTTCATCATAGTGCTTTTACCAATGCATAAAATGCATGGAGAAGTCATTTCGAATGACTGGTCCTCAGTGTTGTGAGAACGATGACTCGTTAAAATTTTTGGTGGTTTCTTGTTCAGTCCATAGGCCTACATCATGTGGCAAACCGGTGAGCATGTGGCTCTATTAGTATAGGAGATACCTGAAAACATATCACACTTTTCATCATAGTGCTTTTACCAATGCATAAAATGCATGGAGAAGTCATTTCGAATGACTGGTCCTCAGTGTTGTGAGAATGATGACTGGTTAAAATTTTTGGTGGTTTCTTGTTCAGCTCCATAGGCCTACATCATGTGGCAAACCGGTGAGCATGTGGCTCTATTAGTATAGGAGATACCTGAAAACATATCACACTTTTCATCATAGTGCTTTTACCAATGCATAAAATGCATGGAGAAGTCATTTCGAATGACTGGTCCTCAGTGTTGTGAGAACGATGACTGGTTAAAATTTTTGGTGGTTTCTTGTTCAGTCCATAGGCCTACATCATGTGGCAAACCGGTGAGCATGTGGCTCTATTAGTATAGGAGATACCTGAAAACATATCACACTTTTCATCATAGTGCTTTTACCAATGCATAAAATGCATGGAGAAGTCATTTCGAATGACTGGTCCTCAGTGTTGTGAGAACGATGACTGGTTAAAATTTTTCGTGGTTTCTTGTTCAGTCCATAGGCCTACATCATGTGGCAAACCGGTGAGCATGTGGCTCTATTAGTATAGGAGATACCTGAAAACATATCACACTTTTCATCATAGTGCTTTTACCAATGCATAAAATGCATGGAGAAGTCATTTCGAATGACTGGTCCTCAGTGTTGTGAGAACGATGACTGGTTAAAATTTTTGGTGGTTTCTTGTTCAGTCCATAGGCCTACATCATGTGGCAAACCGGTGAGCATGTGGCTCTATTAGTATAGGAGATACCTGAAAACATATCACACTTTTCATCATAGTGCTTTTACCAATGCATAAAATGCATGGAGAAGTCATTTCGAATGACTGGTCCTCAGTGTTGTGAGAACGATGACTGGTTAAAATTTTTGGTGGTTTCTTGTTCAGTCCATAGGCCTACATCATGTGGCAAACCGGTGAGCATGTGGCTCTATTAGTATAGGAGATACCTGAAAACATATCACACTTTTCATCATAGTGCTTTTACCAATGCATAAAATGCATGGAGAAGTCATTTCGAATGACTGGTCCTCAGTGTTGTGAGAACGATGACTGGTTAAAATTTTTGGTGGTTTCTTGTTCAGTCCATAGGCCTACATCATGTGGCAAACCGGTGAGCATGTGGCTCTATTAGTATAGGAGATACCTGAAAACATATCACACTTTTCATCATAGTGCTTTTACCAATGCATAAAATGCATGGAGAAGTCATTTCGAATGACTGGTCCTCAGTGTTGTGAGAACGATGACTGGTTAAAATTTTTGGTGGTTTCTTGTTCAGTCCATAGGCCTACATCATGTGGCAAACCGGTGAGCATGTGGCTCTATTAGTATAGGAGATACCTGAAAACATATCACACTTTTCATCATAGTGCTTTTACCAATGCATAAAATGCATGGAGAAGTCATTTCGAATGACTGGTCCTCAGTGTTGTGAGAACGATGACTCGTTAAAATTTTTGGTGGTTTCTTGTTCAGTCCATAGGCCTACATCATGTGGCAAACCGGTGAGCATGTGGCTCTATTAGTATAGGAGATACCTGAAAACATATCACACTTTTCATCATAGTGCTTTTACCAATGCATAAAATGCATGGAGAAGTCATTTCGAATGACTGGTCCTCAGTGTTGTGAGAACGATGACTGGTTAAAATTTTTGGTGGTTTCTTGTTCAGTCCATAGGCCTACATCATGTGGCAAACCGGTGAGCATGTGGCTCTATTAGTATAGGAGATACCTGAAAACATATCACACTTTTCATCATAGTGCTTTTACCAATGCATAAAATGCATGGAGAAGTCATTTCGAATGACTGGTCCTCAGTGTTGTGAGAACGATGACTGGTTAAAATTTTTGGTGGTTTCTTGTTCAGTCCATAGGCCTACATCATGTGGCAAACCGGTGAGCATGTGGCTCTATTAGTATAGGAGATACCTGAAAACATATCACACTTTTCATCATAGTGCTTTTACCAATGCATAAAATGCATGGAGAAGTCATTTCGAATGACTGGTCCTCAGTGTTGTGAGAACGATGACTGGTTAAAATTTTTGGTGGTTTCTTGTTCAGTCCATAGGCCTACATCATGTGGCAAACCGGTGAGCATGTGGCTCTATTAGTATAGGAGATACCTGAAAACATATCACACTTTTCATCATAGTGCTTTTACCAATGCATAAAATGCATGGAGAAGTCATTTCGAATGACTGGTCCTCAGTGTTGTGAGAACGATGACTGGTTAAAATTTTTGGTGGTTTCTTGTTCAGTCCATAGGCCTACATCATGTGGCAAACCGGTGAGCATGTGGCTCTATTAGTATAGGAGATACCTGAAAACATATCACACTTTTCATCATAGTGCTTTTACCAATGCATAAAATGCATGGAGAAGTCATTTCGAATGACTGGTCCTCAGTGTTGTGAGAACGATGACTGGTTAAAATTTTTGGTGGTTTCTTGTTCAGTCCCATAGGCCTACATCATGTGGCAAACCGGTGAGCATGTGGCTCTATTAGTATAGGAGATACCTGAAAACATATCACACTTTTCATCATAGTGCTTTTACCAATGCATAAAATGCATGGAGAAGTCATTTCGAATGACTGGTCCTCAGTGTTGTGAGAACGATGACTGGTTAAAATTTTTGGTGGTTTCTTGTTCAGTCCATAGGCCTACATCATGTGGCAAACCGGTGAGCATGTGGCTCTATTAGTATAGGAGATACCTGAAAACATATCACTTTCATCACTTTTCTTCATAGTGCATAAATACATTGCATGTGTGAGAGTCATTTCGAATGACCTGGTCCTCAGTGTTGTGAGAACGATGACTGGTTAAAATTTTTGGTGGTTTCTTGTTCAGTCCATAGGCCTACATCATGTGGCAAACCGGTGAGCATGTGGCTCTATTAGTATAGGAGATACCTGAAAACATATCACACTTTTCATCATAGTGCTTTTACCAATGCATAAAATGCATGGAGAAGTCATTTCGAATGACTGGTCCTCAGTGTTGTGAGAACGATGACTGGTTAAAATTTTTGGTGGTTTCTTGTTCAGTCCATAGGCCTACATCATGTGGCAAACCGGTGAGCATGTGGCTCTATTAGTATAGGAGATACCTGAAAACATATCACACTTTTCATCATAGTGCATTCTCCAATGCATAAAATGCATGGAGAAGTCATTTCGAATGACTGGTCCTCAGTGTTGTGAGAACGA